>NW_027258632.1:0-50000 GCF_045791955.1 Oncorhynchus clarkii lewisi | reverse complement strand
CTGTTCTCCAGAATGGAGTGGGTTTACAGTGTTTACATACAGAGACCAGGGTAATGTTGTTCTGTTCTCCAGAATGCAGTGGTTTACAGTGTTAACATACAGAGACCAGGGTAATGTTGTTCTGCTCTCCAGAATGGAGTGGGTTTACAGTGTTAACATACAGAGACCAGGGTAATGTTGTTCTGCTAACATGCAGAGACCAGGGTAATGTTGTTCTGCTAACATGCAGAGACCAGGGTAATGTTGTTCTGCTAACATGCAGTGACCAGGGTAATGTTGTTCTGCTAACATGCAGAGACCAGGGTAACGTTGTTCTGCTAACATACAGAGACCAGGGTAATGTTGTTCTGCTAATATACAGAGACCAGGTTAATGTTGTTCTGCTAACATACAGAGACCAGGGTAATGTTGTTCTGCTAACATACAGAGACCAGGGTAATGTTGTTCTGCTAACATACAGAGACCAGGGTAATGTTGTTCTGTTCGCCAGAATGGAGTGGGTTTACAGTGTTTACATACAGAGACCAGGGTAATGTTGTTCTGTTCTCCAGAATGGAGTGGTTTTACAGTGTTAACATACAGAGACCAGGGTAATGTTGTTCTGCTCTCCAGAATGGAGTGGGTTTACAATGTTTACATACAGAGACCAGGGTAATGTTGTTCTGCTCTCCAGAATGGAGTGGGTTTACAGTGTTAACATACAGAGACCAGGGTAATGTTGTTCTGCTCTCCAGAATGGAGTGGGTTTACAGTGTTTACATACAGAGACCAGGGTAATGTTGTTCTGCTCTCCAGAATGGAGTGGGGTTACAGTGTTAACATGTAGAGACCAGGGTAATGTTGTTCTGCTCTCCAGAATGGAGTGGGTTTACAGTGTTAACATACAGAGACCAGGGTAATGTTGTTCTGCTCTCCAGAATGGAGTGGTTTTACAGTGTTAACATACAGAGACCAGGGTAATGTTGTTCTGTTCTCCAGAATGGAGTGGGTTTACAGTGTTAACATACAGAGACCAGGGTAATGTTGTCCTGTTAACAGCAGAGACCAGGGTAATGTTGTTCTGCTCTCCAGAATGGAGTGGTTTTACAGTGTTTACATACAGAGACCAGGGTAATGTTGTTCTGCTAAAATACAGAGACCAGAGTAATGTTGTTCTGCTCTCCAGAATGGAGTGGGTTTACAGTGTTAACATACAGAGACCAGGGTAATGTTGTTCTGCTCTCCAGAATGGAGTGGGTTTAAAGTGTTTACATACAGAGACCAGGGTAATGTTGTTCTGCTCTCCAGAATGGAGTGGGTTTACAGTGTTTACATACAGAGACCAGGGTAATGTTGTTCTGCTCTCCAGAATGGAGTGGGTTTACAGTGTTAACATACAGAGACCAGGGTAATGTTGTTCTGCTAACATACAGAGACCAGGGTAATGTTGTTCTGCTCTCCAGAATGGAGTGGGTTTACAGTGTTAACATACAGAGACCAGGGTAATGTTGTTCTGCTCTCCAGAATGTAGTGGGTTTACAGTGTTAACATACAGAGACCAGGGTAATGTTGTTATGTTCTCCAGAATGGAGTGGGTTTACAGTGTTTACATACAGAGACCAGGGTAATGTTGTTCTGCTAACATGCAGAGACCAGGGTAATGTTGTTCTGCTCTCCAGAATGGAGTGGGTTTACAGTGTTTACATACAGAGACCAGGCTAATGTTGTTCTGCTAACATGCAGAGACCAGGGTAATGTTGTTCTGTTCTCCAGAATGGAGTGGGTTTACAGTGTTAACATACAGAGACCAGGGTAATGTTGTTCTGTTCTCCAGAATGGAGTGGGTTTACAGTGTTAACATACAGAGACCAGGGTAATGTTGTTCTGTTCTCCAGAATGGAGTGGGTTTACAGTGTTAACATACAGAGACCAGGGTAATGTTGTTCTGTTCTCCAGAATGGAGTGGGTTTACACTGTTAACATACAGAGACCAGGGTAATGTTGTTCTGTTCTCCAGAATGGAGTGGGTTTACAGTGTTTACATACAGAGACCAGGGTAATGTTGTTCTGTTCTCCAGAATGGAGTGGGTTTACAGTGTTAACATACAGAGACCAGGGTAATGTTGTTCTGCTAACATGCAGAGACCAGGGTAATGTTGTTCTGCTAACATGCAGAGACCAGGGTAATGTTGTTCTGCTAACATACAGAGACCAGGGTAATGTTGTTCTGCTAACATACAGAGACCAGGGTAATGTTGTTCTGCTAACATACAGAGACCAGGGTAATGTTGTTCTGCTAACATGCAGAGACCAGGGTAATGTTGTTCTGCTAACATACAGAGACCAGGGTAATGTTGTTCTGCTAACATACAGAGACCAGGGTAATGTTGTTCTGCTAACATACAGAGACCAGGGTAATGTTGTTCTGCTCTCCAGAATGGAGTGGGTTTACAGTGTTAACATACAGAGACCAGGGTAATGTTGTTCTGTTAACATACAGAGACCAGGGTAATGTTGTTCTGCTAACATACAGAGACCAGGGTAATGTTGTTCTGTTCTCCAGAATGGAGTGGGTTTACAGTGTTAACATACAGAGACCAGGGTAATGTTGTTCTGTTCTCCAGAATGGAGTGGTTTTACAGTGTTAACATACAGAGACCAGGGTAATGTTGTTCTGCTCTCCAGAATGGAGTGGGTTTACAGTGTTAACATACAGAGACCAGGGTAATGTTGTTCTGCTCTCCAGAATGGAGTGGGGTTACAGTGTTAACATGTAGAGACCAGGGTAATGTTGTTCTGCTCTCCAGAATGGAGTGGGTTTACAGTGTTAACATACAGAGACCAGGGTAATGTTGTTCTGCTCTCCAGAATGGAGTGGTTTTACAGTGTTAACATGCAGAGACCAGGGTAATGTTGTTCTGCTAACATGCAGAGACCAGGGTAATGTTGTTCTGCTCTCCAGAATGGAGTGGTTTACAGTGTTAACATACAGAGACCAGGGTAATGTTGTTCTGTTCTCCAGAATGGAGTGGTTTTACAGTGTTTACATACAGAGACCAGGGTAATGTTGTTCTGCTAACATACAGAGACCAGGGTAATGTTGTTCTGTTCTCCAGAATGGAGTGGTTTTACAGTGTTAACATACAGAGACCAGGGTAATGTTGTTCTGGTAACATACAGAGACCAGGGTAATGTTGTTCTGCTCTCCAGAATGGAGTGGGTTTACAGTGTTAACATACAGAGAAAAGGGTAATGTTGTTCTGCTAACATACAGAGACCAGGGTAATGTTGTTCTGCTCTCCAGAATGGAGTGGGTTTACAGTGTTTACATACAGAGACCAGGGTAATGTTGTTCTGCTCTCCAGAATGGAGTGGGTTTACAGTGTTAACATACAGAGAAAAGGGTAATGTTGTTCTGCTAACATACAGAGACCAGGGTAATGTTGTTCTGTTCTCCAGAATGGAGTGGGTTTACAGTGTTTACATACAGAGACCAGGGTAATGTTGTTCTGCTAACATGCAGAGACCAGGGTAATGTTGTTCTGCTCTCCAGAATGGAGTGGGTTTACAGTGTTTACATACAGAGACCAGGCTAATGTTGTTCTGCTAACATGCAGAGACCAGGGTAATGTTGTTCTGTTCTCCAGAATGGAGTGGGTTTACAGTGTTAACATACAGAGACCAGGGTAATGTTGTTCTGTTCTCCAGAATGGAGTGGGTTTACAGTGTTAACATACAGAGACCAGGGTAATGTTGTTCTGTTCTCCAGAATGGAGTGGGTTTACAGTGTTAACATACAGAGACCAGGGTAATGTTGTTCTGTTCTCCAGAATGGAGTGGGTTTACAGTGTTAACATACAGAGACCAGGGTAATGTTGTTCTGTTCTCCAGAATGGAGTGGGTTTACAGTGTTTACATACAGAGACCAGGGTAATGTTGTTCTGCTAACATACAGAGACCAGAGTAATGTTGTTCTGCTCTCCAGCATGGAGTGGGTTTACAGTGTTAACATACAGAGACCAGGGTAATGTTGTTCTGTTCTCCAGAATGGAGTGGGTTTACAGTGTTTACATACAGAGACCAGGGTAATGTTGTTCTGCTAACATGCAGAGACCAGGGTAATGTTGTTCTGCTCTCCAGAATGGAGTGGGTTTACAGTGTTTACATACAGAGACCAGGCTAATGTTGTTCTGCTAACATGCAGAGACCAGGGTAATGTTGTTCTGTTCTCCAGAATGGAGTGGGTTTACAGTGTTAACATACAGAGACCAGGGTAATGTTGTTCTGTTCTCCAGAATGGAGTGGGTTTACAGTGTTAACATACAGAGACCAGGGTAATGTTGTTCTGTTCTCCAGAATGGAGTGGGTTTACAGTGTTAACATACAGAGACCAGGGTAATGTTGTTCTGTTCTCCAGAATGGAGTGGGTTTACAGTGTTAACATACAGAGACCAGGGTAATGTTGTTCTGTTCTCCAGAATGGAGTGGGTTTACAGTGTTTACATACAGAGACCAGGGTAATGTTGTTCTGTTCTCCAGAATGGAGTGGTTTTACAGTGTTAACATACAGAGACCAGGGTAATGTTGTTCTGTTCTCCAGAATGGAGTGGGTTTACAGTGTTAACATACAGAGACCAGGGTAATGTTGTTCTGCTAACATACAGAGACCAGGGTAATGTTGTTCTGCTCTCCAGAATGGAGTGGGTATTTACAGGCGAGCTAAAGTAGCTTCTGTTATCAACTGTTATCCACAGTCATAGCTGTTCCCTCTGCTACATGTACACAGGTATTTGTTAAGTGAGCTGCTGTATGGCCTCTGTTATTGTAGAGAAGCAGTCATTTGTCCAGTCAGTCCTGCTATAGGTTCTTCCACATGCACACAGCTATTGTCCACAGTCTATTATATAGGGGACATTATGTGTCTGAATTGGCACTCAGTTGATTATTTAGCACACTCCTTTAGACCCGAGCCAGAGCCCGATGGGCAAAAGACTATAGTACACTCCTTTAGACCCGAGCCAGAGCCCGATGTGCAAAAGACTATAGTACACTCCTCTCCATATCAGGAAACTAATTTATTTCTGTCTGCCCCCCCTCGTCTCCCTGCCCCCCTCGTCTCTCTGCCCCCCCTCGTCTCCCTGGCCCCCTCGTCTCCCTGCCTCCCTCGTCTCCCTGCCTCCCTCGTCTCCCTGCCTCCCTCGTCTCCCTGGCCCCCTCGTCTCCTTGCCTCCCTCGTCTCCCTGCCCCCCTCGTCTCCCTGCCTCCCTCGCCTCCCTGTCTCCCTCGTCTCCCTGTCTCGCTCGTCTCCTTGCCTCCCTCGTCTCCCTGTCACCCTCGTCTCCTTGCCTCCCTCGTCTCCCTTGCCTCCCTCGTCTCCCTGCCTCTCGTCTCCCTGTCTCCCTCGTCTCCTTGCCTCCCTTGTCTCCCTGCCTCCCTCGTCTCCCTGCCTCCCTCATCTCCCTGCCTCCCTCGTCTCCTTGCCTCCCTCGTCTCCCTATCTCCCTGCCTCCCTCGTCTCCTTGCCTCCCTCGTCTCCCTGTCACCCTCGTCTCCTTGCCTCCCTCGTCTCCCTCGTCTCCCTGCCTCTCTCGTCTCCCTGTCTCCCTCGTCTCCTTGCCTCCCTTGTCTCCCTGCCTCCCTCGTCTCCCTGCCTCCCTCGTCTCCCTGCCTCCCTCATCTCCCTGCCTCCCTCGTCTCCTTGCCTCCCTCGTCTCCCTATCTCCCTGCCTGCCTCGTCTCCCTTGCCTCCCTCTTCTCCCTGCCTCTCTCGTCTCCCTGTCTCCCTCGTCTCCTTGCCTCCCTTGTCTCCCTGCCTCCCTCGTCTCACTGCCTCCCTCATCTCCCTGCCTCCCTCGTCTCCTTGCCTCCCTCGTCTCCCTATCTCCCTGCCTCCCTCGTCTCCCTGCCTCCCTCGTCCCCTTGCCTCCCTCGTCTCCCTGTCTCCCTTGTCTCCCTGCCTCCCTCGTCTCACTGCCTCCCTCATCTCCCTGCCTCCCTCGTCTCCTTGCCTCCCTCGTCTCCCTATCTCCCTGCCTCCCTCGTCTCCCTGCCTCCCTCGTCTCCTTGCCTCCCTCGTCTCCCTGGCTCCCTGCCTCCCTCGTCTCCTCGTCTCCCTGCCTCCCTTGTCTCCCTGCCTCCCTCGTCTCCCTGCCTCCCTCGTCTCCCTGCCTCCCTCGTCTCCCTGCCCCCCTCGTCTCCCTGCCTCCCTCGTCTCCCTGCCTCCCTCGTCTCCCTGCCTCCCTGTCTCCCTGCATCCCTCGTCTTCCTGCCTCCCTCGTCTCCCTGCCTCCCTCGTCTCCCTGCCCCCTTCGACTCCCTGCCTCCCTGGTTTCCCTGCCCCCCTCGTCTCCCTGCCTCCCTCGCCTCCCTGTCTCCCTCGTCTCCCTGTCTCGCTCGTCTCCTTGCCTCCCTCGTCTCCCTGTCACCCTCGTCTCCTTGCCTCCCTCGTCTCCCTTGCCTCCCTCGTCTCCCTGCCTCTCGTCTCCCTGTCTCCCTCGTCTCCTTGCCTCCCTTGTCTCCCTGCCTCCCTCGTCTCCCTGCCTCCCTCATCTCCCTGCCTCCCTCGTCTCCTTGCCTCCCTCGTCTCCCTATCTCCCTGCCTCCCTCGTCTCCTTGCCTCCCTCGTCTCCCTGTCACCCTCGTCTCCTTGCCTCCCTCGTCTCCCTCGTCTCCCTGCCTCTCTCGTCTCCCTGTCTCCCTCGTCTCCTTGCCTCCCTGCCTCCCTCGTCTCCCTGCCTCCCTCGTCTCCCTGCCTCCCTCATCTCCCTGCCTCCCTCGTCTCCTTGCCTCCCTCGTCTCCCTATCTCCCTGCCTCCCTCGTCTCCCTTGCCTCCCTCGTCTCCCTGCCTCTCTCGTCTCCCTGTCTCCCTCGTCTCCTTGCCTCCCTTGTCTCCCTGCCTCCCTCGTCTCACTGCCTCCCTCATCTCCCTGCCTCCCTCGTCTCCTTGCCTCCCTCGTCTCCCTCTCTCCCTGCCTCCCTCGTCTCCCTGCCTCCCTCGTCCCCTTGCCTCCCTCGTCTCCCTGTCTCCCTTGTCTCCCTGCCTCCCTCGTCTCACTGCCTCCCTCATCTCCCTGCCTCCCTCGTCTCCTTGCCTCCCTCGTCTCCCTATCTCCCTGCCTCCCTCGTCTCCCTGCCTCCCTCGTCTCCTTGCCTCCCTCGTCTCCCTGTCTCCCTGCCTCCCTCGTCTCCTCGTCTCCCTGCCTCCCTTGTCTCCCTGCCTCCCTCGTCTCCCTGCCTCCCTCGTCTCCCTGCCTCCCTCGTCTCCCTGCCCCCCTCGTCTCCCTGCCTCCCTCGTCTCCCTGCCTCCCTCGTCTCCCTGCCTCCCTGTCTCCCTGCATCCCTCGTCTTCCTGCCTCCCTCGTCTCCCTGCCTCCCTCGTCTCCCTGCCCCCTTCGTCTCCCTGCCTCCCTCGTCTCCCTGCCTCCCTCGTCTCCCTGCATCCCTCTTCTCCCCGTCTCCCTCGTCATGATATAAACCACCATAATGAGTCTCCCTGTGTCTGTCTGTTAAAGGAAATTGTCAGTCAGGGAAACACTAGGTTCTAATCAGAATGTTGTTGTATTCATGACTATCTGTAATCAGACACAGTGGCTGAGTCCCAGACGGTACCTTGTTCCCTATATAGTGCACTACTTTTGACCAGAGGCCTATGGGCCCTATAGTGCCATTTGGGACGCAGACAATGAGAGTACACAACAAAAATAAACCCTTTGTGATGATCAGGTGTAGAGTCTGGAGACACTACTTAAAGAAACCAACAGACTGGTGATGGAGGGAGAGAGAGACAGAGAGAGAGAGAGGTTGTGATTGAGAGGGATAGAGAGAGAGAGGGAGATTGTGATTGAGAGGGATGGAGAGAAGAGAGAGAGACAGAGAGAGAGAGAGAGAGAGAGAGAGAGAGGTTGTGATTGAGAGGGATAGAGAGAGAGAGGAAGATTGTGATTGAGAGGGATGGAGAGAAGAGAGAGAGAGAGAGAGGCAGACAGACTTACAGAGAAAGAGAGGGTGATGGAGGGAGAGAGAGAGACAGAGAGAGAGAGAGAGAGAGAGACAGAGAGAGAGAGAGGTTGTGATTGAGAGGGATAGAGAGAGAGAGGGAGATTGTGATTGAGAGGGACAGAGAGAGAGAGAGGGAGATTGTGATTGAGAGGGATGGAGAGAAGAGAGAGAGACAGGCAGACAGACTTACAGAGAAAGAGAGGGTGATGGAGGGAGAGAGAGAGAGACAGAGAGAGAGAGAGAGAGAGACAGAGAGAGACAGGCAGACAGACATACAGAGAAAGAGAGGGTGATGGAGAGAGACAGAGAGAGACAGAGAGAGAGAGAGAGAGAGACAGAGAGAGACAGGCAGACAGACTTACAGAGAAAGAGAGGGTGATGGAGGGAGAGAGAGAGAGACAGAGAGAGAGAGAGAGAGAGAGAGAGAGACAGAGAGAGAGAGGCAGACAGACATACAGAGAAAGAGAGGGTGATGGAGGGAGAGAGAGAGAGACAGAGAGAGAGAGAGAGAGAGAGAGAGAGACAGGCAGACAGACTTACAGAGAAAGAGAGGGTGATGGAGGGAGAGAGAGAGAGACAGAGAGAGAGAGAGAGAGAGAGAGAGAGAGAGACAGGCAGACAGACTTACAGAGAAAGAGAGGGTGATGGAGGGAGAGAGAGAGAGACAGAGAGAGAGAGAGAGAGAGAGAGAGAGAGAGAGAGAGACAGAGAGAGAGAGAGAGAGAGACAGAGAGAGAGAGACAGAGAGAGAGAGAGACAGAGAGAGAGACAGAGAGAGAGAGAGAGAGAGAGACAGAGAGAGAGAGAGAGAGAGAGAGAGAGAGAGACAGAGAGACAGAGAGAGAGAGAGAGAGACAGAGAGAGACAGGCAGACAGACATACAGAGAAAGAGAGGGTGATGGAGGGAGAGAGAGAGAGAGAGAGACAGAGAGAGAGAGAGACAGAGAGAGAGAGAGACAGGCAGACAGACATACAGAGAAAGAGAGGGTGATGGAGGGAGAGAGAGAGACAGAGAGACAGAGAGAGAGAGAGACAGAGAGAGAGAGAGACAGGCAGACAGACATACAGAGAAAGAGAGGGTGATGGAGGGAGAGAGAGAGACAGAGAGAGAGAGAGAGAGAGAGAGAGAGAGAGACAGAGAGAGAGAGAGAGAGAGACAGAGAGAGAGAGACAGAGAGAGAGAGAGACAGAGAGAGAGACAGAGAGAGAGAGAGAGAGAGAGACAGAGAGAGAGAGAGAGAGAGAGAGAGAGAGAGACAGAGAGACAGAGAGAGAGAGAGAGAGACAGAGAGAGACAGGCAGACAGACATACAGAGAAAGAGAGGGTGATGGAGGGAGAGAGAGAGAGAGAGAGACAGAGAGAGAGAGAGACAGAGAGAGAGAGAGACAGGCAGACAGACATACAGAGAAAGAGAGGGTGATGGAGGGAGAGAGAGAGACAGAGAGAGAGAGAGACAGAGAGAGACAGAGAGAGAGAGAGAGAGAGAGAGAGAGAGAGAGAGACAGAGAGACAGAGAGAGAGAGACAGAGAGACAGGCAGACAGACATACAGAGAAAGAGAGGGTGATGGAGGTACTGAACATTCACCATGGTAGCAGCAGAGAGGAGATCCACTGCATTTCCTGCAACATGTATTTGAGAGTGATACCAAGATGTGTATTGAGTGACTGTAGAAACAATGTCAATAGAATGACTAACCTATTTAGGCTTGTGCCTGGAGTGGGCATAGAAGATGTGAGTTGAAGGACTGTAGAAATGCTGTGAATTGAGCAAATTCTATAGAAGCTGTACTTTGACACTGTTGGTAGAACGCCATAAAAAATAACAATGCAGAATCCCTCAGCCAGCCAGTCAGCCAGACAGCCAGCCACTACTCTGCATTGCCTGTTGTCAACAGCAACAATAAAGTACTGTAGCTATTTCATTCTCTCTCTCTCTCTCTCTCTCTCTCTCTCTCTCCCTCTCTCTCTCTGTGTGTTAGCCGCGCCAGTCTGCAGTTTTAATGAACAGCTTAAAGGGGTAAAGGTTAGGAAATTACTGCTGCTTATCTGCCACATAAACAACCAACAATCCGCCAGGTAATGAACATAACAAGTAGCACAACATTTAACTTCTGCCCCCATGGAGATGCTTTTTCAGACCTTGATGTACCTCTATAGCTAGGTGTCCATCCAATTGTTGACACATTTTCATGTGAATATTCTACAATCTGCATAGAGAAAATATGCACATTTTGCCACCTGTGGTGTTTCCACCAGAGTGAGCCGTTGGTGAGAGCAGGAGGAGATATGACTAGATATTAGTGAGAGCAGGAGGAGATATGACTAGATATTAGTGAGAGCAGGAGGAGATATGACTACATATTAGTGAGAGCAGGGGAGATATGACTAGATATTAGTGAGAGCAGCAGGAGATATGACTAGATATTAGTGAGAGCAGGAGGAGATATGACTAGATATTAGTGAGAGCAGGAGGAGATATGACTAGATATTAGTGAGAGCAGGAGGAGATATGACTACATATTAGTGAGAGCAGGAGGAGATATGACTAGATATTAGTGAGAGCAGGAGGAGATATGACTACATATTAGTGAGAGCAGGAGGAGATATGACTAGATATTAGTGAGAGCAGGAGGAGATATGACTAGATATGACTAGATATTAGTGAGAGCAGGAGGAGATATGACTAGATATTAGTGAGAGTAGGGGAGATATGACTAGATATTAGTGAGAGCAGGAGGAGATATGACTAGATATTAGTGAGAGTAGGGGAGATATGACTAGATATTAGATATGACTAGATATTAGTGAGAGCAGGAGGAGATATGACTAGATATTACTGAGAGCAGCAGGAGATATGACTAGATATTAGTGAGAGTAGGGGAGATATGACTAGATATTAGTGAGAGCAGGGGAGATATGACTAGATATTAGTGAGAGTAGGGGAGATATGACTAGATATTAGTGAGAGCAGGGGAGATATGACTAGATATTAGTGAGAGTAGGGGAGATATGACTACATATTAGTGAGAGCAGGAGGAGATATGACTACATATTAGTGAGAGTAGGGGAGATATGACTAGATATTAGTGAGAGTAGGAGGAGATATGACTAGATATTACTGAGAGCAGCAGGAGATATGACTAGATATTAGTGAGAGCAGGAGGAGATATGACTAGATATTACTGAGAGCAGCAGGAGATATGACTAGATATTAGTGAGAGCAGGGGAGATATGACTAGATATTAGTGAGAGCAGGAGGAGATATGACTAGATATTAGTGAGAGCAGGAGGAGATATGACTAGATATTAGTGAGAGTAGGGGAGATATGACTAGATATTAGATATGACTAAATATTAGTGAGAGCAGGGGAGATATGACTAGATATTAGTGAGAGCAGGAGGAGATATGACTAGATGTTAGTGAGAGCAGCAGGAGATATGACTAGATATTAGTGAGAGCAGGAGGAGATATGACTAGATGTTAGTGAGAGCAGGAGGAGATATGACTAGATATTAGTGAGAGCAGGAGGAGGAGATATGACTACATATTAGTGAGAGCAGGAGGAGATATGACTAGATATTAGTGAGAGCAGGAGGAGGAGATATGACTAGATATTAGTGAGAGCAGGAGGAGGAGATATGACTAGATATTAGTGAGAGCAGGAGGAGGAGATATGACTAGATATTAGTGAGAGCAGGAGGAGGAGATATGACTAGATATTAGTGAGAGCAAAAAAAGGGTGAGATGGCGGAATAGAGACATGGAAGAGGGGTGAGATGGAGGAGGGGAGAGATGGAGGAGGGGAGAAATGGAGGAGGGAAGAGACAGAGTACAGAGATAGAAGGGAAGGGAGAGATGGAGGAGGGGAGAGATGGAGGAGGGGAGATGTGGAGGAGGGGAGAGATGGAGAGTACAGAGATAGATTTAGTAGGGGATATGGAGGAGGGGAAAGATGGAGAGATATAGAGATGGAGGAGGGGAGAGATGGAGAGTACAGAGATGGAGGAGGGGAGAGATGGTGGAGCGGAGAGATGGAGGAGGGGAGATGTGGAGGAGGGGAGAGATGGAGAGTACAGAGATGGAGGAGGGGAGATGTGGAGGAGGGGAGAGATGGAGAGATATAGAGATGGAGGAGGGGAGAGATGGAGGAGGGAAGAGACAGAGTACAGAGATGGAGGAGGGAAGAGATGGAGGAGGGGAGAGATGGAGGAGGGGAGATGTGGAGGAGGGGAGAGATGGAGAGTACAGAGATAGATTTAGTAGGGGAGAGATGGAGGAGGGGAAAGATGGAGAGATATAGAGATGGAGGAGGGGAGAGATGGGGAGATATAGAGATAGAGGGGCAGGGAGAGAAGGATTAGAGTGGTCAGCTGTCACTGTTTCCTGGTGGGGAATACAACTGCCATCTCTCTCACTCACTCACACACGCACGCACGCATGCACGCACGCACGCACGCACACACACACACACACACACACACACACACACACACACACACGCTAGCTACTAGCTACTCAGGGCTGTATTGTTACTAGCTACTAGCTACTAGTGGCTGATTTGTGACTAGCTACTAGCTACTAGGGGCTGTATTGTGACTAGCTACTAGCTACTAGGGGCTGTATTGTGACTAGCTACTAGCTACCAGGGGCTGTATTGTGACTAGCTACTAGGGGCTGTATTGTGATTAGCTACTAGCTACTAGGGGCTGTATTGTTACTAGCTACTAGCTACTCGGGGCTGTATTGTTACTAGCTACTAGCTACCAGGGGCTGTATTGTTACTAGCTACCAGGGGCTGTATTGTGACTATTACTAGCTACTAGGGGCTCTATTGTTACTAGCTACTAGCTACTAGGGGCTGTATTGTGACTAGCTACTAGGGGCTGTACTGTTTCTAGCTACTATCTACTAGGGGCTGTATTGTGACTAGCTACTAGGGGCTGTATTGTGACTAGCTACTAGGGGCTGCATTGTTACTAGCTACTAGCTACTAGCTACTGCATTGTGACTAGCTACTAGGGGCTGCATTGTTACTAGCTACTAGGGGCTGCATTGTTACTAGCTACTAGCTACTAGGGACTGCATTGTTACTAGCTACTAGGTGCTGCATTGTTACTAGCTACTAGCTACTAGGGACTGCATTGTTACTAGCTACTAGCTACTAGGTGCTGCATTGTTACTAGCTATGAGCTACTAGCTACTAGGGCCTGCATTGTTACTAGATACTAGCTACTAGGGACTGCATTGTTACTAGCTACTAGGGGCTGCATTGTTACTAGCTACTAGCTACTAGGGGCTGCATTGTTACTAGCTACTAGATACTAGGGGCTGCATTGTTACTAGCTACTAGCTACTAGGGCCTGCATTGTTACTAGCTACTAGATACTAGGGGCTGCATTGTTACTAGCTACTAGCTACCAGCGGCTGCATTGTTACTAGCTACTAGCTACTAGAAGCCGCATTGTTACTAGCTACTAGCTACCATCGGCTGCATTGTTACTAGCTAATAGGGGCTGCATTGTTACTAGCTACTAGCTACTAGCGGCTGCTTTGTGACTAGCTACTAGCTACTAGGGGCTGCATTGTTACTAGCTACTAGCGGCTGCATTGTTACTAGCTACTAGCTACTAGCGGCTGCATTGTTACTAGCTACTAGCTACTAGCGGCTGCATTGTTACTAGCTACTAGCTACTAGGGGCTGCATTGTTACTAGCTACTAGCTACTAGGGGCTGCATTGTTACTAGCTACTAGCGGCTGCATTGTTACTAGCTACTAGCTACTAGCGGCTGCATTGTTAGTAGCTACTAGCTACTAGCGGCTGCATTGTTACTAGCTACTAGGGGCTGCATTGTTACTAGCTACTAGCGGCTGCTTTGTGACTAGCTACTAGGGGCTGTATTGTGACTAGCTACTAGGGGCTGCATTGTTACTAGCTACCAGACGGCATCCCTAGCCGCATCCTCAGAGCATGTGCAGACCAGCTGGCTGGAGTGTTTACGGACATATTCAATCTCTCCCTATCCCAGTCTGCTGTCCCCACTTGCTTCAAGATGTCCACCATTGTTCCTGCCCCCAAGAAAGCAAAGGTAACTGAACTAAATGACCATCGCCCCATAGCACTCACTTCTGTCATCATGAAGTGCTTTGAGAGGCTAGTCAAGGATCGTATCACCTCCACCCTACCTGACACCCTATACCCACATCAATTTGCATACCACACCAATAGATTCACAGATTACCCAATCGCCATTGCAATGCACACTGCCCTATCCCATCTGGACAAGAGGAATACCTACGTATGTATGAATATAGCTCAGCCTTCAACACCATTGTACCTTTCAAGCTCATCATCAAGCTTGAGACCCTGGGTCTGAACCCCACCCTGTGCAACTGGATCCTGGACTTCCTGACGGTTCGCCCCCCAGGTGGTGAAGGTAGGAAACAACACCTCCACTACACTGATCCTCAACACAGGGGCCCCACATGGGTGCATTCTCAGCCTCCTTCTGTACTCCTTGTTCACCCATGACTGCGTGGCCACGCACACCTCCAACTCAATCATCAAGTTTGCAGACGACTCAACGGTAGTAGGCCTGATTACCAACAATGACGAGACAGTCTACAGCACAGGGAGGAGATGATGGACCTGGGAGTGTAGTGCCAGGAAAATAACCTCTCCCTCAATGTCAACAAAACAAAGGAGATGATCGTGGACTTCACGGCGAGGTCAGTACACGTGCATCAAAGCTGGGACAGAGAAGCAGCTTCTATCTCAAGGCCATCAGACTGTATTTTAGTCAATGCCATTCCGACATTGCTCATCCTAATATTTATAGATTTCTCAATTCCATTCTTTTACTTTTAGATTTGTGTATATTGTTAGAATTGTTAGATACTACCGTACTGTAGGAGCTAGGAACACAAGCATTTCGCTACAACCGCAATAAAAACTTCTAAATATGTGTATGTGAACAATATAATGTGATTTGATTAGGGGATGCATTGTTACTAGCTACTAAGCAGCACAGTTCCTCCTCGCTGTTAGATCCACAATAAGTTAGCATGCTGTTCTGTTAGGTCAAATACAGTCAACAGATTGTTCCAAACAAGAGTGATGCTGCTTTCAACTTTGCTTCTTAATATACTGTGCCTTGCGAAAGTATTCGGCCCCCTTGAACTTTGCGACCTTTTGCCATATTTCAGGCTTCAAACATAAAGATATAAAACTGTATTTTTTTGTGAAGAATCAACAACAAGTGGGACACAATCATGAAGTGGAACAACATTTATTGGATATTTCAAACTTTTTTAACAGATCAAAAACTGAAAAATTGGGCGTGCAAAATTATTCAGCCCCTTTACTTTCAGTGCAACAAACTCTCTCCAGAAGTTCAGTGAGGATCTCTGAATGATCCAATGTTGACCTAAATGACTAATGATGATAAATACAATCCACCTGTGTGTAATCAAGTCTCCGTATAAATGCACCTGCACTGTGATAGTCTCAGAGGTCCGTTAAAAGCGCAGAGAGCATCATGAAGAACAAGGAACACACCAGGCAGGTCCGAGATACTGTTGTGAAGAAGTTTAAAGCCAGATTTGGATACAAAAAGATGCAAATCTACCAAGACCTGGCCGTCCCTCTAAACTTTCAGCTCATACAAGGAGAAGACTGATCAGAGATGCAGCCAAGAGGCCCATGATCACTCTGGATGAACTGCAGAGATCTACAGCTGAGGTGGGAGACTCTGTCCATAGGACAACAATCAGTCGTATATTGCACAAATCTGGCCTTTATGGAAGAGTGGCAAGAAGAAAGCCATTTCTTAAAGATATCCATAAAAAGTGTTGTTTAAAGTTTGCCACAAGCCACCTGGGAGACACACCAAACATGTGGAAGAAGGTGCTCTGGTCAGATGAAACCAAAATGGAACTTTTTGGCAACAATGCAAAACGTTATGTTTGGCGTAAAAGCAACACAGCTGAACACACCATCCTCACTGTCAAACATGGTGGTGGCAGCATCATGGTTTGGGCCTGCTTTTCTTCAGCAGGGACAGGGAAGATGGTTAAAATTGATGGGAAGATGGATGGAGCCAAATACAGGACCATTCTGGAAGAAAACCTGATGGAGTCTGCAAAAGACCTGAGACTGGGACGGAGATTTGTCTTCCAACAAGACAATGATCCAAAACATAAAGCAAAATCTACAATGGAATGGTTCAAAAATAAACATATCCAGGTGTTAGAATGGCCAAGTCAAAGTCCAGACCTGAATCCAATCGAGAATCTGTGGAAAGAACTGAAAACTGCTGTTCACAAATGCTCTCCATCCAACCTCACTGAGCTCGAGCTGTTTTGCAAGGAGGAATGGGAAAAAATGTCAGTCTCTCGATGTGCAAAACTGATAGAGACATACCCCAAGTGACTTACAGCTGTAATCGCAGCAAAAGGTGGGGCTACAAAGAATTAACTTAAGGGGGCTGAATAATTTTGCACGCCCAATTTCTCAGTTTTTGATTTGTTAAAAAAGTTTGAAATATCCAATAAATGTCGTTCCACTTCATGATTGTGTCCCACTTGTTGTTGATTCCTCACAAAAAAATACAGTTTTATATCTTTATGTTTGAAGCCTGAAATGTGGCAAAAGGTCGCAAAGTTCAAGGGGGCCGAATACTTTCGCAAGGCACTGTATATCATTCTATTTCCATGATTCCAACAGTTCACATTTCAAGTTTTTTTTTAATCTACAGTACCAGCAAGTAGTTTTAGAACACCTACTCATTCAAGGGTTATTCTACATTGTAGAATTATAGTGAGGACATCAAAACTATGAAATAACCCATATGGAGTCATGTAGTAAACAAACATTTAAAACAAAATCTAAATGTATTTTAGATTTTAGATTCTTCAAGGTAGCCACCCTTTGCCTTGATGACAGCTTTGCACACTAGGCAGTCTCTCAACCAGCTTCATGAGGTAGTCACCTGGAATGCATTTCAATTAATAGGTGTGCCTTGTTAAAAGTTAATTTGTGGAAATTCTTTCCTTCTTAATGCGTTTGGCCAATCAGTTGTGTTGTGACAAGGTGGGGTTGTGTTCTGTCTTTGACTTCACCATCAATAAATGTGACGACTGTTATTTTATAAAATCAATTCTCTATGTGTATTTATTATTATGTGCTTAAACTAATCATGTAAACTTTAATTAACTAGGAAGTCGGGGCACCACAGGAAAATGTTTACAGAGTCCCTATTTCCCGAATCGACTCTTCAGATATTTTCATATCGTATCGATTAGTCTTCTATTAATGTATCATTATTACCTCATCAGCCTCATTACTGAACGCCGCAAACCCTTGTATTTCTGCCCGAATCTTAGCCTAAATGATGAATTAGCGATACACAAATTGGCTTAATTATTTATTTACTAGCTAACTAAATAATCACAGAAATAACAAACAAACAGTAGATATTTGTTACTAGTGGGCTAAACCGGTATGACGGCTTGGTAGACAAAGGAAAGGGGTGGGGACAGATAAAAAGCGGGAAAACAAAATGGATTCACTACAGACAGTTGATAATTATATTAATTGAAATGCTAATCCTTTGCACATGAACGGCCGCTCATTTGAAAAGAATTGCAATGTATATATTTACGCCCATATGTTGTTGTTGTCTTCTCTGTCGGAATCGCCGGTCCGTCTGCTGGAGAGTCAGTTCATCAAAAGTCTCTGGTTAAGTCATAATGTCTTTCGTAGTTGTCGCTTTCTGAGCGGTTCTGGATAGTGTTCTGGATAGTGTTCTGAGCGGTTCTGGATAGTGTTCTGGATGGTGTTCTGGATAGTGTTCTGGATGGTGTTCTGGATGGTGTTCTGGATAGTGTTCTGGATGGTGTTCTGGATGGTGTTCTGGATAGTGTTATGGATGGTGTTCTGGATAGTGTTCTGGATAGTGTTCTGGATAGTGTTCTGAGCGGTTCTGGATAGTGTTCTGGATAGTGTTCTGGATGGTGTTCTGGATGGTGTTCTGGATAGTGTTCTGAGCGGTTCTGGATAGTGTTCTGGATGGTGTTCTGGATAGTGTTCTGGATGGTGTTCTGGATAGTGTTCTGGATGGTGTTCTGGATAGTGTTCTGGATAGTGTTCTGAGCGGTTCTGGATGGTGTTCTGGATAGTGTTCTGAGCGGTTCTGGATAGTGTTCTGGATGGTGTTCTGGATGGTGTTCTGGATAGTGTTCTGGATGGTGTTCTGGATAGTGTTCTGGATAGTGTTCTGAGCGGTTCTGGATAGTGTTCTGGATGGTGTTCTGGATGGTGTTCTGGATAGTGTTCTGGATAGTGTTCTGAGCGGTTCTGGATAGTGTTCTGGATGGTGTTCTGGATGGTGTTCTGGATAGTGTTCTGGATAGTGTTCTGGATGGTATTCTGGATGGTGTTCTGGATTGTGTTCTGGATAGTGTTCTGAGCGGTTCTGGATAGTGTTCTGGATGGTGTTCTGAGCGGTTATGGATAGTGTTCTGGATGGTGTTCTGGATAGTGTTCTGGATGGTGTTCTGGATGGTGTTCTGGATAGTGTTCTGGATGGTGTTCTGGATAGTGTTTTGGATGGTGTTCTGAGCGGTTCTGGATAGTGTTCTGGATAGTGTTCTGGATGGTGTTCTGGATAGTGTTCTGAGCGGTTCTGGATAGTGTTCTGGATAGTGTTCTGGATGGTGTTCTGGATAGTGTTCTGGATGGTGTTCTGAGCGGTTCTGGATAGTGTTCTGGATCGTGTTCTGGATAGTGTTCTGGATGGTGTTCTGGATAGTGTTCTGGATGGTGTTCTGGATAGTGTTCTGGATAGTGTTCTGGATGGTGTTCTGGATAGTGTTCTGGATAGTGTTCTGGATAGTGTTCTGGATGGTGTTCTGGATAGTGTTCTGGATGGTATTCTGGATGGTGTTCTGGATAGTGTTCTGGATAGTGTTCTGGATGGTGTTCTGGATAGTGTTCTGGATAGTGTTCTGGATAGTGTCAGTTGTAATGGATACAGTACAGTACAGATGCAGTACAGCAGTACAGATGGTTGTTGCATAGAATAGATGCTTCCGGGTTTGTCGTTATTCTTGTACTAGACTTGAAATTTCCACCTGCAGACTAGTAGTTCTACGTCTAGGATTGGCTCTTATTCTGTAGTGAATCAATAGTCTCAGAGTTGAACCATTTCCAGCTGTGTAGCCAATGCTCCACGCTGTATGTATGGTCTTGTGGCCTATAGAGTTGTAGTTCTTAACCATTTCACATGTAGCATTGGCTGCATGTCTTCTAGTCTAATGGCCTATAGAATTGTAGCCATTTCAGTGTGGGGACTCCGTCCCAGCGTTCTCTGTACATTTTGTAGGAAGTGGTTTTATACTCTGTGGAAAAAGGGCGATTCCATGATTCCTGATGTAATGTCTATCCGCACGGGGGCATGGCCACTAGCTAGTTAAACTTTATATGAATATCCATACTCTCATTTAGAAGGCTAACATTACATGACATCTTTTCACAAATAGTTTAATGTTTAATCACATATGTTTTAAAATATTTAGATGTAAACCTGACAGCTGGGAAATGTACACTTTAAGAGATACAGTTATGTGTGTTTCCTTTCCTTCATGAGATCACCAAATGAAACACACTCGACATGTCTGTCCCTTAAGTGTCCACGGACCACTCCCACATTCTCAAAAATAGAAATATTGTTACATTTTTCAAACTTTTGATGTCCAAGGGTCTCTCTGTGTTCCACAGTTTACATTCCAAACACGACAGAGCATAGAGGCGTATTTTCTGACCGTCATAAAACAGCCGACTTCCCGCTGTAGAGCGGAACCACTGTGACCTGATCCTTCAGATCATTATGCCAGTTGGTTTACAGAAGACGGCCCTATTTGGTAAAAGACCAAGTCCATATTAAGTCAAGAACGGCTCAAATAAGCAAAGAGGTACAACAGTCTATCATTACTGGCTGTAGACACTGAATGAACCTCTGCCATGGTTGATGGCTGTAGTTCCTGAATGAACTGCTCTCCCCTGATTGGCCAATATGTAAATTGTTCGTTCCTCTGATTTCAACCAGTGAGGAAGAAGTAGACCTGGGCACATCTGATAGCCAATGATCCAACGTTAACTGGTTATTATTTTCTATACCTCTGACTGTCCATCCACTCTCAGGCTAGTAACCCCCACTACCTCCACCCCCCTTTCCCCTGTAGGCTTCTCTCTATACCTCTGACTGTCCATCCACTCTCAGGCTAGTAACCCCCACTACCTCCACCCCCCTTTCCCCTGTAGGCTTCTCTCTAGACCTCTGCTCTTTCGCTTTCCTTCTACACCCCCCCCCCCCTCTCTCAAATCAATACAATTTGAGGGCTTTATTGGCATGGGAAACATATGTTAACAATGCCAAAGCAAGTGAAATGAATAATAAACAAAAGTGAAATAAAAAATGAAAAAGTAAACATTACACTCGCAAAAGTTCCAAAAGTATAAACACATTTGACATGTCATATTATATCTATATACAGTGTTGTAACAATGTACAAATGGTTAAAGTATAAACACATTTGACATGTCATATTATATCTATATACAGTGTTGTAACAATGTACAAATGGTTAAAGTATAAACACATTTGACATGTCATATTATATCTATATACAGTGTTGTAACAATGTACAAATGGTTAAAGTATAAACACATTTGACATGTCATATTATATCTATATACAGTGTTGTAACAATGTATAAATGGTTAAAGTATAAACACATTTGACATGTCATATTATATCTATATACAGTGTTGTAACAATGTGCAAATGGTTAAAGTATAAAGGGGGGGACAAATTAACAGAAATATAGGTTGTATTTACAATGGTGTTTGTTCTTCACTGGTTGCCTTTTTCTTGTGGCAACAGGTCACACATTTTGCTGCTGTGATCGCACACTGTGGTATTTCACCAAATAGATATGGGAGTTTATCAAAATGTGATTTATTTAGAATTCTTTGTGGGTCTGTGTAATCTCAGGGAAAAATGTGTCTCTAATATGGTCATAAATTTGGCAGGAGGTTAGGAAGTGCAGCTCAGTTTCCACCTCATTTTGTGGGCAGTGTGCACATAGCCTGTCTTCTCTTGAGAGCCAGGTCTGCCTACGGTGGCCTTTCTCAATAGCAAGGCTATGCTCACTGAGTCTGTACATGTGAACAGAGCCCCAGGACCAGCTTGCTTAGGGGACTCTTCTCCAGGTTCATCTCTCTGTAGGTAATGGCTTTGTTATGGAAGGTTTGGGAATTGCTTCCTTTTAGGTGGTTGTAGAATTTTACGGCTCTTTTCTGGATTTTGATAATTAGTGGGTATTGGCCTAATTCTGCTCCGCATGCATCATTTGGTGTTTTACATTATACACTGAGGACATTTTTGCAGAATTCTGCAGGCAGAGTCTCAATTTTGTGTTTTTCCCATTTTATGAATCCGTGGTTGGTGGTTGGTGAGCGGACCCAGGACCTCACAACTATAAAGGGCAATGAGTTCTATAACTGATTCAAGTATTTTAAGTCAGATCCTAATTGGTATCCTAATTGGTGTGCCCTATGTTATGTTCTTTTTGATGGTGTAGAAGAACCTTCTTGCCTTGTCTCTCAGATTGTTCACAGCTTTGTGGAAGTTACCTGACGCGCTGATGTTTAGACCGAGGTATCTATAGTTTTTTGTGTGCTCTAGGGCAATGGTGTCTAGATATAATTTGTATTGGTGGTCCTTGCAACTGGACTTATTTTTGAAACACCATTATTTGTTTGTCTTACTGAGATTTACTGTCAGGGCCCAGGTCTGACATAATCTGTGCAGAAGATCTAGGTGCTGCTGTAGGCCCTCCTTTGTTGGGGACAGAAGAACCAGATCATCAGCAAACAGTAGACATTTGACTTCAGATTCTACTAGGGTGAGGCCGGGTGCTTCAGACTGTTCTAGTGCCCACGCCAATTCGCTGATAAATACAGTATGTTGAAGAGGGTGGGGCGTAAGCTGCATCCTTGACTCACCCCACGGCCCTGTGGAAAGAAATATGTGTGTTTTTTGTCAATGTTAACTGTTTATGTACATGGATTTTATATTGTCGCATGTTTTCCCCCAACACCACTTTCCATCAATTTGTATAGGAAAATGCCAAATTGAATCAAGAGCTTTTTTGAAATCAACAAAGCATGAGAAGATTTTGATTTTGTTTTGTTTGTCAAGGGTGCATACATGGTCTGTCATATGGTCATTTGGTAAAAAGTCAATTTGACATTTGCTCAGTACATTGTTTTCATTGAGCAAATATACACTGCTCAAAAAAATAAAGGGAACACTAAAATAACACATCCTAGATCTGAATGAATGAAATGTTCTTATTAAATATTTTTTTCTTTACATAGTTGAATGTGCTGACAACAAAATCACACAAAAATTATCAATGGAAATCAAATTTATCAACCCATGGAGGTCTGGATTTGGAGTCACACTCAAAATTAAAGAGGAAAACCACACTACAGGCTGATCCAACGTTGATGTAATGTCCTTAAAACAAGTCAAAATGAGGCTCAGTAGTGTGTGTGTGGCCTCCACGTGCCTGTATGACCTCCCTACTATGCCTGGGAATTCTCCTGATGAGGTGGCGGATGGTCTCCTGAGGGATCTCCTCCCAGACCTCTACTAAAGCATCCGCCAACTCCTGGACAGTCTGTGTGCAACGTGATGTTGGTGGATGGAGTGAGACATGATGTCCCAGACGTGCTCAATTGGATTCAGGTCTGGGGAACGGGCGGGCCAGTCCATAGCATCATACCTTCCTCTTGCAGGAACTGCTGACACACTCCAGCCACATGAGGTCTAGCATTGTCTTGCATTTGGAGGATCCCAGGACCAACCGCACCAGCATATGGTCGCACAAGGGGTCTGAGGATCTCATCTCGGTACCTAATGGCAGTCAGGCTACCTCTGGCGAGCACATGGAGGGCTGTGCGGCCCCCCAAAGAAATGCCATACCATGACTGACCCACCGCCAAACCGGTCATGCTGGAGGATGTTGCAGGCAGCAGAACGTTCTCCACGGCGTCTCCAGACTCTGTCACGTCTGTCACATGTGCTCAGTGTGAACCTGCTTTCATCTGTGAAGAGCACAGGGCACCAGTGGCGAATTTGCCAATCTTGGTGTTCTCTGGCAAATACCAAACGTCCTGCACGGTGTTGGGCTTTAAGCACAACCCCCACCTGTGGACGTCGGGCCCTCATACCACCCTCATGGAGTCTGTTTCTGACCATTTGAGCAGACACATACACATTTGTGGCCTGTTGGAGGTCATTTTGCAGGGCTCTGGCAATGCTCTTCCTGCTCCTCCTTGCACAAAGGCGGAGGTAGCGGTCCTGCTGCTGGGTTGTTGCCCTCCTACGGCCTCCTCCACGTCTCCTGATGTACTGGCCTGTCTCCTGGTAGCGCCTCCATGCTCTGGACAC
Source organism: Oncorhynchus clarkii lewisi (assembly GCF_045791955.1). NCBI lineage: Eukaryota > Metazoa > Chordata > Actinopteri > Salmoniformes > Salmonidae > Oncorhynchus > Oncorhynchus clarkii. The sequence continues at coordinate 26,500 of NW_027258632.1, read as the reverse complement.
TACAATAACAGACACAGCAAACCTTCTTGCCACATCTCGCATTGATGTTCCATCCTGGATGAGCTGCACTACCTGAGCCACTTGTGTGGGTTGTAGACTCCGTCTCATGTTACCACTAGAGTGAAAGCACCGCCAGCATTCAAAAGTGACCAAAACATCAGCCAGGAAGCATAGGAACTGAGAAGTGGTCTGTGGTCACCACCTGCAGAACCACTCCTTTATTGGGGGTGTCTTGCTAATTGCCTATAATTTCGACCTCTATTCCATTTGCACAACAGCATGTGAAATGTATTGTCAATCAGTGTTGCTTCCTAAGTGGACAGTTTGATTTCACAGAAGTGTGATTGACTTGGAGTTACATTGTGTTGTTTAAGTGTTCCCTTTAAGCAGTGTATAAGTCTGCTGTTAATGATAATGCAGAGGATTTTCCCAAGGTTGCTGTTGATGCATATCCCACGGTAGTTATTGGGGTCAAATTTGTCTCCACTTTTGTGGATTGGGGTGATCAGTCCTTGGCTTCGAATATTGGGGAATATGCCAGATCTGAGGATAATGTTAAAGTATAGCCAATTGGAATTTGTGGTCTGTATATTTTATCATTTAATTTAGGATACCATCAACACCACAGGCCTTTTTGGGTTTGAGGGTTTGCATTTTTTCCTGTAGTTCATTCAGTGTAATTGGAGAATCCAGTGTGTTCTGGTGATATTTAATAATTGACTCTAGGATTGTATTTGATCATGTGTATGTTTATGATGTTTGTTCTTTGTTATAGAGCCAAACAGATTGGAGAAGTGGATCATCCATACATCTCCATTTGTCACGACTTCCACCGAAGTTGGTCCCTCTTCTTGTTCGGCGGTTGACTTCATCAACCTTCTAGCCATCGCTGATCCATTTTTCATTTTCCATTGGTTTTGTCTTGTCTTCCATCACACCTGGTTTCTATCCCATCAATTACATGTTGTGTATTTAACCCTCTGTTTCTCCTCATGTCTTTGTCGGTGATTGTTTGTTGTATGTTTTGTCATGTTCTAGTGAGCGATGGGGTTTGTACCCTTTTATACGGAGTTATTTTTAGTATTTATTAAACTGCTCCGTTTATACCAAGTTCACTCTCCTGCGCCTGACTTCCCTGCCACCAACACGCACCATTACACCATTCTGGATAGATAACTCTTCATGTTGTTGTTTGTTTAGTGTTTTCCAATTTTCCAAGAAGTGGTTATATTCTACGAATTCTTCAGTTACGTAGAGCTGATTCCTGACATGCTGATCCTTCTTTTTCTGTTGTGTATTTCTGTATTGTTTTAGTGATTCACCATAGTGAAGGCGTAGACTCAGGTTTTCTGGGTCTCTATGTTTTTGATTGGATAGGTTTCTCAAATTCTTAGGTTTTTGCATTCTTCATTAAAACATTTGTCACTGTTGTTAATTTCTTAGGTGGTCTGCTTGAAGTGTTTTGATTTGTTGGGCTAGCTGAGTGGTCAAATATACTGTTTAGGTTTTATACTGCCAAGTTTACACCTTCACTATTACAGTGAAACGTTTTGTCCCGGAAGTTGTCTGAAAGGGATTGAATTGGTTGTTGGCTAACAGTTTTTGGGGTAGGTTTATACATTTCTTAATAGCATCCAGTTCCTTTGGCTTTGATGCCTCATGATTGAGTATTCCTCTGTTCAATTAGACAGTAATTTTGCTGTGATCTCTCTCTCAACACAACATTAATCTCCAGCTTTCAAATGTCTCTCCATCCACGAGCTATAAAAAACTATTTCCTGGCTGATTCAGGCTATTTCGTTAAGTTCATAAGAGAGAAATCTATTTTAGTTTGGGAGTAATCCCATTCGTCATTATTTTGAAAAACAAAACCAAGACATTCTGTTCTGTGTTTCGGTCGTTGTGTTCTCCAGAATCAAAGACAACGTTACCCCACTGACTGGAGCAGAAACACCACAGAGAACATTTGTATAGAGAGAGACCACGTTTCCTGTTTACAATGGGCTACTACAGTATCTAGGACCTATGCCTTTCGCATTATAGCACAAAGCAGAATAGTCAGCGTAAATGAAAATGATTCATGCTTGGCGGCCAGACAACACATAGATAGAATCCAGTCCTCCAATGTTTAATTACTGTATCTGTGTTGTCAATGGAAGGTGAGAAAAGAGGCAGACGGACAGACCCAGTCCCCATTCTCCCATTCTGACAGAGCAGACGGACAGACACAGTCCCCATTCTCCCATTCTGACAGAGCAGACGGACGGACACAGTCCCCATTCTCCCACTCTGATAGAGCAGACAGACAGACACAGTCCCCATTCTGACAAAGCAGACGGACAGACGCAGTCCCCATTCTCCCACTCTGATAGAGCAGACAGACAGACACAGTCCCCATTCTGACAGAGCAGACGGACGGACACAGTACCTATTCTCCCATTCTGACAGAGCAGATGGACAGATCCAGTCCCCATTCTGACAAAGCAGACGGACAGACACAGTCCCCATTCTCCCATTCTGATAGAGCAGATGGACGGACACAGTCCCCATCTCCCACTCTGATAGAGCAGACAGACAGACACAGTCCCCATTCTGACAAAGAAGATGGACAGACGCAGTCCCCATTCTCCCACTCTGATAGAGCAGACAGACAGACACAGTCCCCATTCTGACAGAGCAGACGGACGGACACAGTCCCCATTCTCCCATTCTGACAGAGAAGATGGACAGATCCAGTCCCCATTCTGACAAAGCAGACGGAGAGATGCAGTCCCCATCCTCCCATTCTGACAGAGCAGATGGACGGACCAAGTCCCAATTCTTCCATTGTGACAGAAATGACGGACGGACCCAGTCCACATTCTGACAGAGCAGACGAACAAACCAAGTCCCCATTCTGACAGAGCAGGCGGCCCCAGTCCCCATTCTCCCATTCTGAAAAAGCAGACGGACAGACCCAGTCCTCATTCTACCATTCTGACAGAGCTGACGGATGGATCCAATCCCGTTCTCCCATTCTGACAGAGCAGAAGGACAGACCCAGTCCCCAGACCGAAACGGATCCAGTCCCCATTTTCCATTGTGACAGAGCGGAGCGGATGGACCCAGTCCTCATTCTCCCATTCTGACAGAGCAGAAGGACAGACCCAGTCCTCATTCTACCATTCTGACAGAGCAGACGGACGGACCCAGTCCCCATTCTGACAGAGCAGACGGACAGACCCAGTCCCCATTCTGACAGAGCAGACGGACAGACCCAGTCCCCATTCTGACAGAGCAGACCGACAGACCCAGTCCCCCTTCTGACAGAGCAGACCTACGGACCCATTCCCCATTCTCCCATTCTGACAGAGCAGACCTACGGACCCAGTCCCCATTCTCCCATTCTGACAGAGCAGACCTACGGACCCAGTCACCATTCTTCCATTGTGACAGAGTGGAGCGATCGGACCCAGTCCCCATTCTCCCTCTCTGACAGAGCAGACGGATGGACCCAGTCCCCATTCCCCCTCTCTGACAGAGCAGACAGACAGACCCAGTCCCCATTCTCCCATTCTGACAGAGCAGACCTACGGACCCAGTCCCCATTCTCCCATTCTGACAGAGCAGACAGACGGATCCAGTCCCCATTCTCCCATTCTGACAGAGCAGACCTACGGACCCAGTCCCCATTCTCCCTCTCTGACAGAGCAGACAGACAGACCCAGTCCCCATTCTCCCTCTCTGACAGAGTAGACGGATGGACCCAGTCCCCATTCCCCCTCTCTGACAGAGCAGACAGACAGACCCAGTCCCCATTCTCCCTCTCTGACAGAGTAGACGGATGGACCCAGTTCCCATTCCCCCTCTCTGACAGAGCAGACAGACAGACCCAGTCCCCATTCTCCCTCTCTGACAGAGTAGACGGATGGACCCAGTCCCCATTCCCCCTCTCTGACAGAGCAGACAGACAGACCCAGTCCCCATTCTCCCTCTCAAAGAGCAGACGGATGGACCCAGTCCCCATTCTCTCATAGAGCGCTTTGCTTTCACAACCTGAGACAGTCCTCAGACCGAGGCTGCATCAGACATAGCACTGAATTCCATATCCAGAGCCCTGGTCAACAGTAGTGCACTATATAGGGAATAGAGTGAAATTTGAGACAAAACCAAACCCTCTTATTCACTAGACAGCAAAAATCTAAGTGGAGGGAATTTTGTGGCCAAACAGCGAGTTGAGTTTGCATCATAGAGGTGCTGAATGAGAGGTAACTTTTATATTATGGAGGTGATGAATGGCTTTGACACCTCAGAAATGAGCTCTATTCAGGCGTACAATCGTCTCAGACACATTCTCAAGCAGCAAGAGCACAGTATTTTGCACAACAATGGCGCCTGGCCTGCATCTTGTCTGAATAACAAGCAGAAGAAAATTCAGTGTAACGGTAGCTATCTATCTATGGCTGTCTGCCTGTCTGGGACTCAAACACAGCATTTACCCCTCTGGGCTCTGGCTTTGACGTTTAATCTCTAGGATGTGTCCCAAATGGCACCCTATTCCCTAGTACATCTATTTGGTAGTGCGCTATAAAGGGAATAAGGTGCTTATTGAGATGCAGCCCCACAGATATGTTCTTTCTAAAGGGGGCCCTAACATTTGGTTGGGCCCCCCTACCTCATGGGTAAAACAATTGAGTGGACTCCTTTTGATGGCGGTTGATGTTTCGTTTTAAAGTACATTTCCTGCAATTCTACACATTTTGCCACGGGGTGGATAGAATTTTAGACTAACTTACCAATCTAAAAAGTGTTAGCTGACATAGCTAATTGAGTGACTGTCAGAGATGATGCACAACCACATTTTGAAATTGCACTTTCTACTATTCTAACTCTCAACAGTAAATTGTGACCCCGACTGAGTTCCAAAATAAAACAAATGATAATATATATATATATATTTTTTTTTTCTTCGGGGGCCCCCTAGCAGCCGGGTGCCCTAAGCGACCGCTTGTGCTGCTTTGGCCTGGGGCCGGCCCTGTCTAAAGGTCAACGCTCCATGTAAAATGACAGTAATGGCAGGGACGGTCTACAGTACTAGTCATTGCCATTATAGCACTGCTTTTCCAATTCATAAAATTGGCAAATTTCAAAGAGCCATTTTAATAGGCTGATATCGTACTGTATGTCAATATCTCCAGGAATGGACGGCAATGGGGAGCACACACATACTGTATACTCTCTCATTGCCTCTACACCCTTTCAACTCACCATGTTGCAGTATTACAGTACTACAGTACTACATGCAGGCATAGTGTATAGCCTACATAGTGTATAGCCTACATAGTGTATAGCCTACATAGTGTATAGCCTACATAGTGTATAGCCTATATAGTGTATAGCCTACATAGTGTATAGCCTACTGGGCCTATGAGGGTGGAAGCATTATGTAGTTGGCATATCTGTTGTTGGAGATATGGCTGTAACATATAGGGCACTATAACATCCACGTTGTGGAGAACTCGGACTGAATAACGGAATCCAAACATTAAAAGGGAATTCAACAATATTCAACTAAATGTATTGAACTTAGTAGGAAATCAACTAAATGTATTGAACTTAAGTTAATGATAATATAGGAACAAAATGCATCAGTGATTTGTATTTTCCTGCAACTTTCTGAAAAAGCACAGGAATGCCCCTGTCAGTATTTATATATGCGATGCGCAAGTGTGTCGACACTATGTGTAGCCGTTAGCTATGATGCTAATGATAACCTTCTCCTGGTTGATGGAAAGACTTTCCCAAAATACCTCAATTAAATGTTAATTACAAAGTAGCCTACGGCAGAATGATATCATGATTTTTGCATCAATTCAGTGGCCATTTGTTTTACAAACTCTGCAATTACATGAGTGCTACAGAAATATCGCTAACCAATCATGCCTCAGTGGGATCGCCAGGCTCCTATGCCTCCACCGACTCGTCGGGTTTTCATGCATCAGACAGATCGCCAGGCTCCCCTGTCTCAGCCAGATCGCCAGGCTCCCCTGCCTTAGCCGGATCGCCAGGCTCCCCTGCCTCCACCGACTCTTCGGGTTTTCATGCATCAGACAGATCGCCAGGCTCCCCTGTCTCAGCCGGATCGCCAGGCTCCCCTGCCTCAGTCGGATCGCCAGGCTCCCCTGCCTTAGCCAGATCACCAGGCTCCCCTGCCTTAGCCGGATCGCCAGGCTCCCCTGCCTCAGTCGGATCGCCAGGCTCCCCTGTCTCAGCCGGATCGCCAGGCTCCCCTGCCTCAGTCAGATTGCCAGGCTCCCCTGTCTCAGCCGGATCGCCAGGCTCCCCTGTCTCAGTCGGATCGCCAGGCTCCCCTGTCTCAGCCAGATCGCCAGGCTCCCCTGCCTCAGCCGGATCGCCAGGCTCCCCTGCCTCAGTCGGATCGCCAGGCTCCCCTGCCTCAGTCGGATCGCCAGGCTCCCCTGCCTCAGTCGGATCGCCAGGCTCCCCTGCCTCAGTCGGATCGCCAGCCTCCCCTGTCTCAGCCGGATCGCCAGGCTCCCCTGCCTCAGTCGGATCGCCAGGCTCCCCTGTCTCAGTCGGATCGCCAGGCTCCCCTGTCTCAGTCGGATCGCCAGGCTCCCCTGTCTCAGCCGGATCGCCAGGCTCCCCTGCTTCCACCGGCTTGTCAAGCTCTCCTGCCTCAGCTGGTCTGTCAGGTTCCCGCGTCCCAGCCGGCTCGATAGGTTCCCGCAGTGGTGACTGGTCCACTCCTGATCCCTGGGTTCGTCGGCATCCTGCGGCTGGAGCCGCGCGTCGGGGAGAGGGTACTGTCATGTATACTCCCTCTCCGGCCTCTAGGTCATCAGGCTGCTGATTAACCCGCACACCTGTCACCATCGTCAAGCTCACCAGCGCCTCATGACACTCACCTGAACTCCATCACCTCCTTGATTATCGTCTCTATATCCGTCACTCCCCTTGGTTCTTTCCTCGGGTATTATTGACTCTGTTTTCATGTCGGTGTGTTGTTTGTGTTTGTTGTTTATTGTTTTGTTTATAAAACACTCACTCCCTGTACTTGCTTTCCGACTCTCAGCGTCCATCGTCGCACTTGCATTGAAGGATAACTACATCCAAAATCATTTTTCACAGACCTCAAAAGTGGTCTCCTGATGTGGTTTAAGCATTGACGTGGACTTAGAACATCAAATTTGTTTTTCTATATGAAAAGGGGTGATTTTGAGAGGGAAAACTGAAACCTGGAAAAACAGAATTTGGTGAAACTGTACAGGGCCCTACTCATATCTCTGAGGTGAAATATCTCCTTTCATTCCAGAGAGGATTGTTATCATGATGAGTGACAGGGGTAGATTGATTTACCCACAATAACAACAATATTATTCTCATTGCCCTATTCTCCGCCTCTCAGTAAGAGCTAGCCATAATAATGTCTGATCGGGCTTCTGTTGTATGTGTGGATGTCATTACAGTGTAAAAATAACGTGAGTGTAAGACCTGTTGTCATTCTTATCCTGTTATCCCCTTCTGCCTTCTCAGGAGGTGATGGTCACAATACACTGTAACGTGCATCCATTTTGAATTTGGTTTCTGCAGTGTAGAGATAATGATTCTAAGAATCAGGGTGTCTGATATCTCTGCTGTCTGTTAAAGCTATGGAGATGAAAGCGAGGCACAGGCACGTGGAACGCCATCCCACTGAAACGTCATGGACTGATAATGGGATTATTAGGGTGATCAGGAGTAAGCCATTCCTACAGAGTGAAATAGTGTGTTTCAACCCAGAGCGTGAATAGGCGTGAATAGGAGTCTGAAGGAAACAAGTAGATAAAAGTGAAGATAACATTACTAGGTATAATATATTTCAAACAAAACAACGTGTGTGTATTGATATTATAAAGCACTGGATTATAATTACACTGCTAAAAATACACATCACAGACAAACTGAAATGGTCCACCCGCAATATCATACACATCACGGACAAACTGAAATGGTCCACCCGCAATATCATACACATCACGGACAAACTGAAATGGTCCACCCGCAATATCATACACATCACAGACAAACTGAAATGGTCCACCCGCAATATCATACACATCACAGACAAACTGAAATGGTCCACCCGCAATATCATACACATCACAGACAAACTGAAATGGTCCACCCGCAATATCATACACATCATAGACAAACTGAAATGGTCCTCCCGCAATTTCACACACATCACAGACGAACTGAAATGGTCCACCCGCAATATCATACACATCACGGACAAACTGAAATGGTCCTCCCGCAATATCATACACATCACAGACAAACTGAAATGGTCCACCCGCAATATCATACACATCACAGACAAACTGAAATGGTCCACCCGCAATATCATACACATCACAGACAAACTGAAATGGTCCACCCGCAATATCATACACATCACGGACAAACTGAAATGGTCCACCCGCACAGACAGTGGTGAAGAAGGCACAACAGCGCCTCTTCAACCTCAGGAGGCTGAAGAAATTATGCTTGTCTCCTAAAACCCTCACAAACTTTTACAGATGCATCCTGTCAGGCTGCATCATTGCCTGGTATGGCAACTGCACTGCCCATAACCGCAAGGCTCTCCAGAGGGTGGTGCGGTCTGCACAACACATCACTGGGGGCAAACTACCTGCCCTCCAGGACACCTACAGCACCCGATGTCACAGGCAGGCCAAAAAATATCACCAAGGACAACAACCAACCGAGCCACTGCCTGTTTACCCAGCTATCATCCAGAAGGTGAGGTCAGTACAGGTGCACCAAAGCTGGGACCAAGAGACTGAAAAATAGCTTCTATCTCAAGACCATCAGACTGTTAATTAAACAGCCACCACTAACACAGAGAGGCTGCTGCCTACACACAGACGTGAAATCATTGGCCACTTTAAGAAATGGATCACGAGTCACTTTAATAATGTTTACATATCTGACATTACTCATCTCATATGTATATACTGTATTTTATACCATCTATTGCATTTTAGCCTATGCCGCTTGTTGTGGAATTGTTAGATTACTTGTTATATATTGCTGCACTGTTGGAACTAACATCTGCTAACCATGTGTATGTGACCAATACAATTTGATTTGATGTAAAAAAATATTCTATGTGGAGTGCACTATAAAATGATTGTCGCCATCTTGCTTTTTATTAGCCCTGAACATCTATCATCCTTTAAATCCTCCATATTTGATTATTTATCTCCTAACGATCAATCAATTCCTCCTTCTATCATCATGTTTTACCGTCCCTCTAACACTAACATATTATCATCTAGAGAGTTATGTTATTTCAGCCTGGTCACAATTACTTCCTCATTCCCATGATCCTCTACTCTGGGTATTGCACGATGCCTGTGAGGTGTGGTGTGTGTGTGTGTGAGGTGCTGCCTTACATAAAGTTTGACATTCATTGCATCTGTGATAGAAGACCTTTGTATTTCTCATGAGCATTTATAGTCTTCAATAAGACAGACGTCTTTATCAAGATGAGAACTGACCTGAGGAGGCAGGAGGGAAGGATATTCCAAACACACACACACACACACACACACACAAACACACACACACACATACACACACACACACACACACACACACACACACACACACACACACACACACACACACACACACACACACACACACACACACACACAGCAGGCTCTGTCTTTCATGTAGAGACGTTCCATTAAAGGGGAGCAGCTCCTCAGATGCTTTTAGCATGATTACTTACAGGAAGATAAATAAAAAAATTAGCATAAGGAATGACATTCACCGGTAGTCACTCCCCCATGCGTTCACTCACACATAGACACGTAAACACATATAGACACACATAGACGCACAGACGCATGCATCACGCACACACACATACACATAAAAACACCCCCACACACACACAGATGCATGCACACACACACACACACACACACGCATGCACCGACGCACACTCACACACTTACACACAAACACACTGGAGTCCAGTCAAATCTTCGAGCACTTAATATTCCGCGGGCACGCTGCTAAAGACATCTCTCATTTGACATCATCATTACTATTAGGACAGAGGAAAGGCACATCTGCATGTTCAGTTAGAGCGCCAGACAGATAATAACACAGAAGATTGGCTAATGTCCCTCCTTCATAACTCCTGCAACCACTCGCTGTTTGAAGACTGGGCAAAAGAGGACGAAAGAGAGAGAGAGAAGGGAGAGAGAGAGAGGGAGGGGGAGAGAGTGTGAGAAAGAGGGAGAGTAGAGAGAGAGAGATTGAAGAGAAGAGAGAGAGATTGAAGAAAGAGAGATTGAAGAGAGAACGAGAGAGAGAGAGAGAGAGAGAGAGAGAGAGAGAGAGAGATTGAAGCGAGAACAAGAGCGAGAGATTTTCCTCTGTAGGGACCCAACTGTTGAATTGTCAGTTAATAGGCTGGTCAGAAATCACTCTGCTGCAGAGATAGAGAGAGCGCTTCTGCTTTTAATGACCGGCCGTTCTACCTCTCTTCCTCCACAGCCTCAGATCTCCTGCCACATTACTACCCTTCCCATCTCATTAATAACACGTACAGAACTGAACCGTAGAGCGGAGAGTTGAAACTGAGAGAGAAAGAGTCTCTCGTATCCAGTCCCCTGTTTTTATTGTCTGTTGAATGAAGAGAGAGAGATAGTAGGAAGAGAAAGGGATAGTGGATGGGAGGAGGACAGGACAGGGAGCTGAGTGTGGGATCCACCCCCACCGTAGGACCTCCCAGGCTGGGTTTCTCCCAGAGCAGAGAGGGGTGGTGATGGATGAGGCCCTCAGTTGGCCCAAAGGGCCCTGGATACGCCGACACTGGGCCACCTTTGGGCCGACACTAAACTGCCTGTGGGCCAATGATGGGTGGGAGGACCAGGCAATCAGAGAGAGAGAGAGAGCAAGAGAGAGAGCGAGAGAGAGAGAGAGAGAGAGAGAGAGAGAGAGAGAGAAAGAGAGAGTGTGAGGAGAGAGACTGCGAGGAGAGAGAGAGAGAGCAAGAGAGAGAAAGACAGGGTAAGAGAGAAAATGTATTTCAATTGTGTTTATTATCTATTTCACTTGCTTTGGCAACGTAAATGTTTGTTTCCCATGCCAATAAAGCCCATTGAATTGAAATTGAGCGAGAGCGAGAGCGAGAGATAGAGAGAGAGGGGGGGGGGGGGGGATATGGATCATTAGCTCATGGGTTCCTCAGTTCTTCTGAAAAAAATATAATTATAGTTGGATAAATGTAGATAAACTTTGATTTTCTTTGCCCTAGGACTTCTACATGATACTACCCTCTACATCAAAACCTTCAAACCAAATCAAAATTCCACACACATGGCACAGATAACAGCAGTGGAGGAGGAGATAGAGGAACACATAGAACAGATAACAGCAGTGGAGGAGGAGATGAGAAAGCTGAGGTGTGACAGACAGCAGGACACTCCCCCAGAGAAACCAGCAGAACAGCCCACCTCAGAACCAGACCACAACCTCAACACCACAATGGGACAGACAACACAGGACCTATCAAACCAACAGACCCCACCCCCCCTAACAGACCCCACCCCCTCCTAACAGACACCACCCCCTCCTAACAGACCCCACCCCCTCCTAATAGACCCCACCCCCCCTAACAGACCCCACCCCCTCCTAACAGACCACACCCCCTAACAGACCCCACCCCCTCCTAACAGACCCCACCCCCCTTACAGACCCCACCCCCTCCTAACAGACCCCACCCCCCCTAACAGACCCCACCCCCTCCCAACAGACCCCACCCCCCTAACAGACCCCACCCCCTCCTAACAGACCCCACCCCCCTAACATACCCCACCCCCTCCATTCAGCCTGTCAGCTCCCCTGATTGCTCTCTTGACAACCCCCACTCATCCCCCGAGGACACACAAAAGCCAGAGATTGTGCTCCTCACTGACTCAAATGGCAAATACAATCAAGAGAATGAACTTTTTCACAAACACAAAGTGGCTAAACTCTGGTGCCCAAACACTAGGTATGTCCTGGAGCTGTTGTCAGAGGACAAACACTAGGTCCTGGAGCTGTTGTCAGAGGACAAACACTAGGCATGCCCTGGAGCTGTTGTCAGAGGACAGACTAGGGTCCCCCAGCCACATCATAATTCACACGGGCACAAATGACCTGAGGGCCCAGCAGGAAAGGGTGGCCAAAGCACTCAAGGGGAGTGAATGAAAAAGCTTCTTCCACGTTCCTCAACGCACAAGTGGTTATCTCCACCCTGCAACCACAAAAATACATTCACCCCCCCCCCCCCCCCCCCCCCCCCGAAGGACCTGCACTGAGAGAACCCCTGCCAAGAGGACCTACACCCAGTAGCAGGAAGCTTCTATACAGATAGAACAGTAGGTTTCTGCTCAGTGGACAGACCTGGTATCTGGAGACAGTAGGTTTTAAAGGGGCCTCTGCTCAGTGGACAGACCTGGTATCTGGAGACAGTAGGTTTTAAAGGGGCCTCTGCTCAGTGGACAGACCTGGTATCTGGAGACAGTAGGTTTTAAAGGGGCCTCTGCTCAGTGGACAGACCTGGTATCTGGAGACAGTAGGTTTTAAAGGGGCCTCTGCTCAGTGGACAGACCTGGTATCTGGAGACAGTAGGTTTTAAAGGGGCCTCTGCTCAGTGGACAGACCTGGTATCTGGAGACAGTAGGTTTTAAAGGGGCCTCTGCTCAGTGGACAGACCTGGTATCTGGAGACAGTAGGTTTTAAAGGGGCCTCTGCTCAGTGGACAGACCTGGTATCTGGAGACAGTAGGTTTTAAAGGGGCCTCTGCTCAGTGGACAGCCCTGGTAGATGGAGACAGTAGGTTTTAAAGGAGGCTCTGCTCAGTGGACAGACCTGGTAGATGGAGACAATAGGTTTTAAAGGTGCCTCTGCTCAGTGGACAGCACTGGTAGATGGAGACAGTAGGTTTTAAAGGAGGCTCTGCTCAGTGGACAGACCTGGTATCTGGAGACAGTAGGTTTTAAAGGGGCCTCTGCTCAGTGGACAGACCTGGTATCTGGAGACAGTAGGTTTTAAAGGGGCCTCTGCTCAGTGGACAGACCTGGTAGATGGAGACAGTAGGTTTTAAAGGGGCCTCTGCTCAGTGGACAGCCCTGGTAGATGGAGACAGTAGGTTTTAAAGGAGGCTCTGCTCAGTGGACAGCCCTGGTAGATGGAGACAGTAGGTTTTAAAGGGGCTTTGTGTGTCTTTCCTACCTTCACACACTCCAGAAGTGGAACATATTGTTCCGCATGTGACACTGCCTCTGTTTCTACAATAGGGTATCATGAATAATAGAACAGATCTGCATATATTTATTCATGGGTAAAACAATGGTAGTCAAACCCCAGAGAAGAGGGAGAATTCAGAATTCAGCATTGTTTACAATCTTTTTTCCTGACTTAATTTTTATTCACAGAGCATGTGAAATCACTTATCCAATCCACTACACAGTTACTGTCACGTCCGGACCTTAGTTCCTTTTTTTATGTCTCTATTTTAGATTGGTCAGGGCGTGAGTTGGGGTGGGCATTCTGTTTTGTTCTATGTTTGTATTTCTATGTGTTTGGCCTGGTATGGTTCCCAATCAGAGGCAGCTGTCAATCGTTGTGTCTGATTGAGGACCATACTTAGGCAGCCTGGTTTCGCCCTTGAGATGTGGGTAGTTGTTTTCTGTGTTTGTACCAGACATAACTGTTTTGTTTGTGCCACTTTGTTGGTTTTTGTTCTAGTGTTTCTTTATTAAATTCACCATGAACACGTACCACGCTGCACCTTGGTCCTCTTCACCTTCTTCCACCTACGACAACCGTTACAGTTACTAGGGATGGGTGGTATATAATTTATTTTTCAAAATATCTTTGGTATGTCTTTCCAATACCATCAATATAATTTTGTAATACATTTTAATATTTGTACTTTCTAAATAAATACTTGCAGTCAACCTCGTACCCCTGAACATCGACTGCCTACTGGTACCCTGTGTATGTAGCTGTTACGGCTTTCTTCGGTAGAAGGAGAGTCGGACCAAAATGCAGCGTGGCTATTACGATCCATGTTTATTTAACAATGATGAAACATGAACTGTACAAAAACAATAAACATAATGTGAAAACCGAAACAGCCTAAACTGGTGCAAACTAACACTAAGGACAATCACCCACGAAACACTCAAAGAATATGGCTGCCTAAATATGGTTCCCAATCAGAGACAACGATAATCACCTGCCTCTGATTGAGAACCAATTCAGACAGCCATAGACTTTGCTAGAGAACCCCACTAAGCCACAATCCCAATACCTACTAAAACCCCAAGACAAAACACACCACATAAATAAACCCATGTCACACCCTGGCCTGAACAAAATAATAAAGAACACACAAAATACTACGACCAGGGCGTGACAGTAGCCAAGTTATTACTATTATTAGTATTATTTTACATGTTTCTATATATATATTTTTTCCTCTACATTGTTGGGAAGGGCCTGTAAGTAAACATTTCACAGTTAGTTTACACCTGTTGTTTTACAAAGCATGTGACAAATAGCATTTGATTTGATCTGAAGTGAGGTGATCAAGTTACACTTGTATGAAATTCATTACTAATGTTTGCCAGCTACAGTGGGGCAAAAAAGTATTTAGTCAGCCACCAATTGTGCAAGTTCTCCCACTTAAAAATATGTGAGAGGCCTGTAATTTTCATCATAGGTACACTTCAACTATGACAGACAAAATGAGAAAAAAAATCCCAAAAATCACATTGTAGGATTTTTAATGAATTTATTTGCAAATTATGGTGGAAAATAAGTATTTGGTCAATAACAAAAGAATATCTCAATACTTTGTTATATACCCTTTGTTGGCAATGACAGAGGTCAAACGTTTTCTGTAAGTCTTCACAAGGTTTTCACACACTGTTGCTGGTATTTTGGCCAATTCCTCCATGCAGATCTCCTCTAGAGCAGTGATGTTTGGGGGCTGTTGCTGGGCAACACGGACTTCCAATTCCCTCCAAAGATTTTAAATGGGGTTGAGATCTGGAGACTGGCTAGGCCACTCCAGGACCAGGTGTTCCAGTTTCTACGACAGCCAGATGTTCTAGCTGCTACGGCAGCCAGGTGTTCTAGCTGCTACGGCAGCCAGGTGTTCTAGTTTCTACGACAGACAGGTGTTCTAGTTGCTACGGCAGCCAGGTGTTTTAGCTGCTACGACAGCCAGGTGTTCTAGTTTCTACGACAGACAGGTGTTCTAGTTGCTACGGCAGCCAGGTGTTTTAGCTGCTACGACAGACAGGTGTTCTAGTTTCTACGACAGCCAGGTGTTTTAGCTGCTACGGCAGCCAGGTGTTCTAGATGCTACGACAACCAAGTGTTTTAGCTGCTATGGCAGCCAGATGTGCTAGTTGCTACGACAGCCAGGTGTTTTAGTTGCTACGACAGCCAGGTGTTTTAGCTGCTTTGGCAGCCAGATGTGCTAGTTGCTACGACAGCCAGGTGTTCTAGTTGCTACGGCAGCCAGGTGTTTTAGCTGCTACGACAGCCAGGTGTTCTAGTTGCTACGACAGCCAGGTGTTTTAGCTGCTACGGCAGCCAGGTGTTTTAGCTGCTACGACAGCCAGGTGTTCTAGTTGCTACGGCAGGCAGGTGTTCTAGTTGCTACGGCAGCCAGGTGTTCTAGTTGCTACGGCAGACAGGTGTTTTAGCTGCTACGGCAGACAGTTGTGCTAGTTGCTACGGCAGCCAGGTGTTCTAGTTGCTACGGCAGCCAGGTGTGCTAGTTGCTAGGGCAGCCAGGTGTTTTAGCTGCTACGACAGCCAGGTGTGCTAGTTGCTAGGGCAGCCAGGTGTTCTAGTTTATACGACAGCCAGGTGTTCTAGTTGCTACGGCAGCCAGGTGTTTTAGCTGCTACGACAGCCAGGTGTTCTAGTTGCTACGACAGCCAGGTGTTTTAGCTGCTACGGCAGCCAGGTGTTTTAGCTGCTACGACAGCCAGGTGTTCTAGTTGCTACGGCAGGCAGGTGTTCTAGTTGCTACGGCAGCCAGGTGTTCTAGTTGCTACGGCAGACAGGTGTTTTAGCTGCTACGGCAGCCAGGTGTTCTAGCTGCTACGGCAGCCAGGTGTTCCAGTTTCTACGACAGCCAGGTGTTCTAGCTGCTACGGCAGCCAGGTGTTCTAGTTTCTACGACAGACACGTGTTCTAGTTGCTACGGCAGCAAGGTCTTTTAGCTGCTACGACAGACAGGTGTTCTAGTTTCTAAGACAGCCAGGTGTTTTAGCTGCTATGACAGCCAGGTGTTCTAGTTGCTACGGCAGCCAGGTGTTCTAGCTGCTACGACAGCCAAGTGTTTTAGCTGCTAGGGCAGCCAGGTGTGCTAGTTGCTACGACAGCCAGGTGTTTTAGTTGCTACGACAGCCAGGTGTTTTAGCTGCTACGGCAGCCAGGTGTTCTAGTTTCTACGACAGACAGGTGTTCTAGCTGCTACGGCAGCCAGGTGTTCTAGCTGCTACGACAGACAGGTGTGCTAGTTGCTACGGCAGCCAGGTGTTCTAGTTGCTACGGCAGCCAGGTGTTCTAGTTGCTACGGCAGACAGGTGTTTTAGCTGCTACGGCAGACAGGTGTGCTAGTTGCTACGGCAGCCAGGTGTTCTAGTTGCTACGGCAGCCAGGTGTGCTAGTTGCCAGGGCAGCCAGGTGTTTTAGCTGCTACGACAGCCAGGTGTGCTAGTTGCTAGGGCAGCCAGGTGTTCTAGTTTATACGACAGCCAGGTGTTTTAGCTGCTACGGCAGCCAGGTGTTTTAGCTGCTACGACAGCCAGGTGTTCTAGTTGCTACGGCAGGCAGGTGTTCTAGTTGCTACGGCAGCCAGGTGTTCTAGTTGCTACGGCAGACAGGTGTTTTAGCTGCTACGGCAGACAGGTGTGCTAGTTGCTACGGCAGCCAGGTGTTCTAGTTGCTACAGCAGCCAGGTGTGCTAGTTGCTAGGGCAGCCAGGTGTTTTAGCTGCTACGACAGCCAGGTGTGCTAGTTGCTAGGGCAGCCAGGTGTTCTAGTTTATACGACAGCCAGGTGTTTTAGCTGCTACGGCAGCCAGGTGTTCCAGTTTCTACGACAGCCAGGTGTTCTAGCTGCTACGGCAGCCAGGTATTCTAGCTGCTACGGCAGCCAGGTGTTCTAGTTTCTACGACAGGCAGGTGTTCTAGTTGCTACGGCAGCCAGGTGTTTTAGCTGCTACGGCAGACAGGTGTGCTAGTTGCTACGGCAGCCAGGTGTTCTAGTTGCTACGGCAGCCAGGTGTTTTAGCTGCTACGACAGCCAGGTGTTCTAGTTGCTACGGCAGCCAGGTGTTCCAGTTTCTACGACAGCCAGGTGTTCTAGCTGCTACGGCAGCCAGGTGTTCTAGCTGCTACGGCAGCCAGGTGTTCTAGCTGCTACGACAGCCAGGTGTTCTAGTTTCTACGACAGACACGTGTTCTAGTTGCTACGGCAGCAAGGTCTTTTAGCTGCTACGACAGACAGGTGTTCTAGTTTCTAAGACAGCCAGGTGTTTTAGCTGCTACGACAGCCAGGTGTTCTAGTTGCTACGGCAACCAGGTGTTCTAGCTGCCACGACAGCCAAGTATTTTAGCTGCTAGGGCAGCCAGGTGTGTTAGTTGCTACGACAGCCAGGTGTTTTAGTTGCTACGACAGCCAGGTGTTTTAGCTGCTACGGCAGCCAGGTGTTCTAGTTTCTACGACAGCCAGGTGTTGTAGCTGCTACGGCAGCCAGGTGTTCTAGCTGCTACGACAGCCAGGTGTTCTAGTTGCTACGGCAGCCAGGTCTTTTAGTTGCTACGACAGACAGGTGTTCTAGTTTCTACGACAGCCAAGTGTTTTAGCTGCTACGGCAGCCAGGTGTTCTAGCTGCTACGACAGCCAGGTGTTCTAGTTTCTACGGCAGCCAGGTGTTCTAGCTGCTACGGCAGCCAGGTGTTCTAGCTGCTACGACAGCCAGGTGTTCTAGTTTCTACGACAGCCAGGTGTTCTAGTTGCTACGGCAGCCAGGTGTTCCAGTTTCTACGACAGCCAGGTGTTCTAGCTGCTACGACAGCCAGGTGTTCTAGTTTCTACGACAGAAACGTGTTCTAGTTGCTACGGCAGCAAGGTCTTTTAGCTGCTACGACAGACAGGTGTTCTAGTTTCTACGACAGCCAGGTGTTTTAGTTTCTACGGCAGCCAGGTGTTCTAGTTTCTACGACAGCCAGGTGTTCTAGCTGCTACGACAGCCAGGTGTTTTAGTTGCTACGACAGCCAGGTGTTCTAGCTGCTACGGCAGCCAGGTGTTTTAGTTGCTACGACAGCCAGGTGTTCTAGTTTCTACGACAGCCAGGTGTTTTAGCTGCTACGACAGCCAGGTGTTCTAGTTGCTACGGCAGCCAGGTGTTCCAGTTTCTACGACAGCCAGGTGTTCTAGTTTCTACGACAACCAAGTGTTTTAGCTGCTATGGCAGCCAGGTGTTCTAGTTTCTACGACAGCCAGGTGTTCAAGCTGCTACGGCAGCCAGGTGTTCTAGCTGCTACGACAGCCAGGTGTTCTAGTTTCTACGACAGACAGGTGTTCTAGTTGCTACGGCAGCCAGGTATTTTAGTTGCTACGACAGACAGGTGTTCTAGTTTCTACGACAGCCAGGTGTTTTAGCTGCTACGACAGCCAGGTGTTCTAGTTGCTACGGCAGCCAGGTGTTCCAGTTTCTACGACAGCCAGGTGTTCTAGCTGCTACGATAGCCAGGTGTTCTAGTTTCTACGACAGACACGTGTTCTAGTTGCTACGGCAGCAAGGTCTTTTAGCTGCTACGACAGACAGGTGTTCTAGTTTCTACGACAGCCAGGTGTTTTAGTTTCTACGGCAGCCAGGTGTTCTAGTTTCTACGACAGCCAGGTGTTCTAGCTGCTACGGCAGCCAGGTGTTTTAGCTGCTACGGCAGCCAGGTGTTTTAGTTGCTACGACAGCCAGGTGTTCTAGTTGCTACGACAGCCAGGTGTTTTAGCTGCTACGGCAGCCAGGTGTTCTAGTTGCTACGGCAGCCAGGTGTTCTAGCTGCTACAACAGCCAAGTGTTTTAGCTGCTAGGGCAGCCAGGTGTGCTAGTTGCTACGGTAGACAGGTGTGCTAGTTGCTATGGCAGCCAGGTGTTCTAGTTGCTATGGCAGAGAGAGAAAAAGAGAGAAAAAGAGAGATAAAGAGAGAGAGATGGAAATATAGAGACAGAGAGAGAGAGAGAGAGAGAGAGATAGAGATATGGAAAGAGAGAGAGAGAGAGATGGAAATAGAGAGAGAGAGAGAGAGAGAGAGAGAGAGAGCGAGAGAGAGAGAGAGAGAAAGAGAGAGATGGAAATATAGAGAGAGACAGAGAGAGAGAAAGAGAGAGATGGAAATAGAGAGATAGAGAGAGTGAGAGAGAAAGAGAGAGATGGAAATATATATATATAGAGAGAGAGAGAGAGAGAGAGAGAGAGAGATGGAAAGAAAGAAAGAAAGAAAGAAAGAAAGAAAGAAAGAAAGAAAGAAAGAAAGAAAGAAAGAAAGGGACAAAATATATCCTGTTTTATAAGCAGGAGTGGAAACCTGTTTCATATCTAGTATTTCCTGTCTTTCAGGAAGGAAGGCCCACTTCAGTCTGAGAGAGAGAGAGTGGAGAGTGGATAGTGAGAGAGAGCGGCGAGAGAGTAGGGGGGGAATGTGATTGCCGTCGGTAACACTTCTCACAAGAGGCCCTGTCGTGATGGAAAGCTTCCTACTTCAATTACCAACCATCTCACTAGTTTTACTCTGTTCTGCTTTATCTTGTCACACTGTGTACCAGGGAATCATATTGTTGATCTGGTCACACCGTGTACCAGGGAATCATATTGTTGATCTGGTCACACCGTGTACCAGGGAATCATATTGTTGATCTGGTCACACCGTGTACCAGGGAATCATATTGTTGATCTGGTCACACCGTGTACCAGGGAATCATATTGTTGATCTGGTCACACCGTGTACCAGGGAATCATATTGTTGATCTGGTCACACCGTGTACCAGGGAATCATATTGTTGATCTGGTCACACCGTGTACCAGGGAATCATATTGTTGATCTGGTCACACCGTGTACCAGGGAATCATATTGTTGATCTGGTCACACCGTGTACCAGGGAATCATATTGTTGATCTGGTCACACCGTGTACCAGGGAATCATATTGTTGATCTGGTCACACCGTGTACCAGGGAATCATATTGTTGATCTGGTCACACCGTGTACCAGGGAATCATATTGTTGATCTGGTCACACCGTGTACCAGGGAATCATATTGTTGATCTGGTCACACCGTGTACCAGGGAATTATACATTTCTATTCAAGAGGCAAAAAACTGCAGCAGCCCCGGTAATATCCACTTTAGAGAGGAGGAGGCAGAGAGGAGATGGTTTCTGAGGCTGTATAATATCATGCTACATGGAGCAGAGCAATATGGAGGCTGAATAAAAAATGCATTAATGCCAATTAGAAACACAAAACGCAAATACTGTGCCTTGTAATTGCAGAAATGCAAAAATGCAGAAAGAAAAACACTAAAGGTCCTAAAGGTGACCACCGCATGGTGGGGGTCGCTTTTATAATAAAGTCAAGCCAGGAATTCCCAGTTGGTATAAAGACAGTTATGGTAATGAATGGTTTACTTATTCCTTCTTTCCTTTCGCCCTTCCTTCCTTGACGACCTGCCATGTAACGTGTTTCTGTGCATGGGTCCTTGCTCATTTGTAGCATTACATGGCGACTGCGTAAAAATAGCTTAACCCTAGCCCTAAACCTAACCTTAACCCTAGCCCTAACCTTCAACCTATCCTTAACCTTAACCCCAACCTTAATCCAATCCCTAACCCTAACCTAACCTTAACCCTAACCCTAGCCCTAAACCTAACCTTAACCCCAACCTTAATCCTATCCCTAACCCTAACCTAACCTTAACCCTATCACTAACCCTAAACTAACTTATATTCTGAACCTAACCTGTAACCTTAACAGATAGTTAGTTGGGAGTGTGACCCTCTATAGAACATCTACAGATTGACTTTCCAGACTATCCAGCAGCATGCCCTCTACACTGTCCATCCCGTCGCCTGTGTGTCTCTGTGAGTGTGTGTGTGTCTCTGTGAGTGTGTGTGTGTGTGTCTGTGAGTGCGTGTGTGTGTGTGTCTCTGTGAGTGTGTGTGTGTGTGTGTGTGTGTGTGTGTGTGTGTCTCTGTGAGTGTGTGTGTGTGTCTCTGTGAGTGTGTGTGTGTGTCTCTGTGAGTGTGTGTGTGTGTCTCTTTGAGTGTGTGTGTGTGTGTCTCTGTGAGTGCGTGTGTGTGTGTCTGTGTATTACCATACTGCCACAGTCTAATAAACAGCCTCGTCACCTTCATGAGCTCTGTTGCAGGACATACAGGACTGTAAAGCACATCCACCACTCGCTGGGTTAACCTACACATACCTTCTCTCATATTATTAGGCAACAGGACAGTCAATCTCCATTGAGCGGTTGAAGCATGACGTTAGCCACTAGATAAACAACATCCGTCTTGATTGGATGATTGAATTGTTCCATTATACAGGGTTTAGGGGGCTGGGGTTCCGCTTTACCCCCTCGAGCATCTCCGGATAACAAATCCCAAAAGCAGTTATCTCAGTAAATCAACTGAAAACCAGACATTCAGGACAGTACTCAGATGAAACCCAATGCCAAACACCACCTTTCTTAAATCTATCCAGATGCCCACTTTCTAAATATTTTCTAAACTAAATACCAGACTTTCCCAACTGATTCTGACACAGAGACATCCCATACCCAATCCCCTCTGTCCCATCCCAGTCACGGACAGAGTGTGTTCCTACCTTCAGAGTGGTGTGAGAGGGTGAGCAGGCTGACACAGGACGCTCCTATCCCAGATCCAAACACTGTGATACGGTTGGAGTCTCCTCCGAAGTATCCAATGTTCTCACTGATCCACCTCAGAGCCTGGATCTGGTCCAGTAGGCCGTAGTTCCCCTTAGCTGCCTGGTCCCCTGTAGACAGGAACCCTGGAACAGACACAGAGGAAACAAGGTTAGTGAATGATGTAACACTAACAGGGATGCAATTGTGTTTCCCAAAGGTAGGTTGAGATTGATTCCTTTTTGGTCCCAGGTTAACACTGGACACCTGGCTGAGGTTGATTCCTTTTGGGTCTCAGGTTAACACTGGACACCTGGCTGAGGTTGATTCCTTTTGGGTCCCAGGTTAACACTGTACACCTGGCTGAGGTTGATTTCTTTTGGGTTCCAGGTTAACACTGGACACCTGGCTGAGGTTGATTCCTTTTGGGTTCCAGGTTAAACTATCAAGCTCTCCGGCTCTCCAGTGAGATCCTGACTGATTGGAATACATGATTGTTGGTCAAATCAAAGTGCTGTGTGACCACATGTCATGTTTACATTATGGGAAATCAATGTTGAGCCTCCCTGGACGGTCACATATCACCCTGTCTATCGACCCGCCGTGATGAGAACCACATGTATCTATGAGTGCTGTTGTGTTGTGACACTGAGAGAAAAGGCAGGAGAGATGGAAGCTAAGAGGCCCTGAATAACATACATGTACCAGAACGGTTCCCTCGTAAATCATGACCTCTTTAGTGTAGGCCTTTATTTCAACAAAAACAAAACAGTTTTTTAAAAGTTTTTGTACTTTAGTTTGAAATGTTTCCGATGTTCCGATATTTTACGACAGGATATAGAGGGTTAGGGTTAGGACAGGATATATAGGGTTAGGGTTAGGACAGGATATAGAGGAATAGAGATGATGAGTAGAAGAGCTTTATGTGGAATATATTGGAACTATTGGAGTAATGGTAATACATCCTTCAGCTATTGTACCTCGAGTGGAGAGTGACATGGAAACACAAGCCTGGGCAGTTAGTGGTTTTACAGGGCTCTACATGTTTCAATGTACAGAACATGAACTACATGGACTAGACATTTCTACTGAGTCCCATCTTCACATGATGGCGTGTGACATTGAGCCTCTCTTTGGGACATGTGTGTTCATGTTAACACTGAGTCACTATAACCACATCTCCAGGGCTCTGTCCCAAACACATAAGAGAGAGAGAGAGGGATGCACACCCACGCAAGCACGCACACAGACACACACACACACACACACGCACGCACGCACGCACGCACACACACACACACACACACACACACAC
Source organism: Oncorhynchus clarkii lewisi (assembly GCF_045791955.1). Classification (NCBI taxonomy): domain Eukaryota; kingdom Metazoa; phylum Chordata; class Actinopteri; order Salmoniformes; family Salmonidae; genus Oncorhynchus; species Oncorhynchus clarkii. The sequence goes on along the minus strand of NW_027258632.1, from coordinate 3,182 downwards.
ACACACACACACACACACACACAGACACAGACACAGACACGCACACACACACACACACACACACACGCACCCACGTGCACACATGCACGCCCGCCTGCGCGCGCGCACACACACACACACACACACACACACACACACACACACACACACACACACACACACACACACACACACACACACACACACACAAACTATAACTGTGTCTCCAGGGCTCAGGCACAGCTGTATGATAGGTAATAGAATGTTACATCATCTGTTGTCCCAGAGGACCTCTCAATAGACTCTGTGTCCATATCACATATCACCTACACTGGCAACAGCCAAAATAAATAGCCTCTGCATTAGGCTTAACATATCCAATCTGAACCGGCAGGCCACAGGTAGCCAGCCTATGGGTACGAATACCGGTTAAATAAAAACACTTAAGAATATAAAGTGCAATGCTGTAATATTTTTTTTCTTCACTTTTTCAAACAGTCCATTTATATTTTCCAACGGGATACACATTTGAGTGTTTTTTCTCGCCTGAGTTTCACTGTCAAAAATATAATTAAACCATCTAGTGTTCAGAGAAATAACAACACAATGTCAAATACAGGTAGCCTAGTCAAATAATTAACATCCAATCACCGTTACTCTCTTGTGGGAATTCCACTAATGGTCTGTGTGTAGCCAAACGTAGCTGCTGCTCATGTTAGTATCGGTACTGATGGTGCAAAAGCCATGACAGGGAGACATAGTGGACTGGTAACGCGCGTGCAAGCAGTTGCTCCAGACGCCACTTGGGTGCACTGCAGCATCCACCAAGAGGCTCTTGCTGCCAAGGGAATGCCTGACAGTTAGAAAGACGTTTTGGACTCTACAGTGAAAATAGTTAACTTTGTTAAAGCAAGGCCCCTGTACTCTCGTGTATTTTCTGCACTATGCAATGATATGGGCAGCGACCATGTAACGCTTTTACAACATACAGAAGTGTGCTGGTTGTCAAGGGGCAAAGTGTTGACACATTTTTTTAATTGAGAGACGAGCTTAAAGTTTTCTTTACTGACCATAATTTTCACTTGTCTGGCGGCTTGCATGAAGACGAGTTTCTCACACGACTGGCCTATCTGGGTGATGTTCTCTCTCACCTGAATGATCTGAATCTAGGATTACAGGGACTCTCTGCAACTATATTCAATGTGCGGGACAAAATTGAAGTTTTGATTAAAAAGTTGGAGCTCTTTTCTGTCTGCATTAACAAGGACAACACACAGGTCTTTCCATCACTGTATGATTTTTTTGTGTGCAAATGATTTCAAGCTTATGGACAATGTCAAATGTGATATAGCGAAGCACCTGAGAGAGTTGGGTGCACAATTACGCAGGTACTTTCCCAAAACGGATGACACAAACAACTGGATTCGTTATCTCTTTCATGACCTGCCTCCAGTCCACTTACTGATATCTGAACAAGAGAGACTCATCGAAATTGCAACACGCCTTTCTGTGAAAATGTAATTTAATCAGAAGCCCCTGCCAGATTTCTGGATTGGGCTGCGCTCAGAGTATCCTGCTTCGGCAAATCGTGCTGTTAAGACATTGATGCCCTTTGCAACCACGTACTTATGTGAGAGTGGATTCTCGGACCTCACCAGCATGAAAACTAAATACAGGCATAGACTGTGTGTGGAAAATGATTTAAGACTGAGACTCTCTCCAACACAACCCAACATTGCAGAGTTATGTGTATCCTTTCAAGCACACCCTTCTCATTAACCCGTGGTGAGTTAGTCACCATTTTATATGAACAAATAAGGTTTTATATGTAAGATGGTTAAATAAAGAGCAAAATGATTGATTATTATTATATTATTATTTGTACCCTGGTTCTCATTGTCACTTCCCACGAGCCGAGTTGTGACAAAAACTCACACTCATTGTTATGTTTAATACATTTATCGTATAGTGTGTATGTGGCAGGCTTACAATGATGCCAAAAACCAACATTTGAGAGTGCGCTGACCCTTGTGCTAGAGGGGGTACTCAGTTGGAGGTTGAATGTTTGAAGGGGTACGGGACTATAAAAAGTTTGGGAACCACTGCTCTACAGCATCACAGTAAATCCATGATTTATTTAGACAGGTCTAAAGAAACATGATATGAAGAAAATGTAGTCTATTTCAGAAGAACAGAATAGCATCCTCTGAGTTGTCATTATGTCAGTCTCTGATATGGTTGTGCCATATGGCTGTGGGCCACACTAGTTCATTTAGCAGACACCATTTGTTCAGAATTCCGTGGCATTATTTTACATTATTTTATAGTATGAAGAATACAATTGAACAAAGCTGAATAAAATAGAAAGGATATTTTTTCCAAACATTTGGGGGCGTGCTCACATGCTATCTTGGGCAGTTACAAAGAAACAGGTCCTACTATATGCTTAATGTAGAGTTATTTATGTAACTTGAGTTGTGATACAAACGCTTGGCTATATGTTTTGATGCATTCTAAGGCTGTAAGTCCCTCACTCTTTTTTTTCATTCAACTTTTTCACTTTTTCGTTTTATGTGGACGTGGTTCGTCCGGACTTCCAACAGCTGAAGCTAAGTAGTAACATTAACATTATGCCTTCTAATTGCAGTCGCTGTACTCATAATATACAGGAGAACGATCGCCTTACGGGAGGATTGCTGTGCTGCAAGCCCAGCTTCAGACGCAATCGTTAGGCAAGGGTAATTTCAGTGTAGGAAAGGATGAAACAGCATCTGTGCCACCAGTAAGTACAGATAGTAACGTTAGTATAAATCCCCTCACACGGTCCCCGCAGCCGGACAACTTTCTCATGGCTTCTGGAGGGAAATGCTGTAGGAATGCTCAATCGGTGTCGCTCATTCAGCCGACAGACCGGTTTTCCCAATTAAGCAGCGAGTCGGAGTCAGAGGTCGAGCCTTCTCTGGTCTCTACTCCTCCCGTTACGGGGACTGAGACGCCGAAGCTTCCCACCATTATCTCTGACAAATTGAAAACCCTAGTCATTGGCGACTCCATTACCCGCAGTATTAGACTTAAAACGAATCATCCAGTGATCATACACTGTTTACCAGGGGGCAGGGCTACCGACGTTAACCTCTTCGATATAGGGGGCGCTATTTACATTTTTGGATGAAAAACTTTCCTGTTTTAAACAAGATATTTTG
>NW_027258631.1:42500-62936 GCF_045791955.1 Oncorhynchus clarkii lewisi | reverse complement strand
TAGTGAGTCTGCCAGATCAGAGGTAGTAGGGATGACCAGGGATGTTCTCTGTTTAGTGAGTCTGCCAGATCAGAGGCAGTAGGGATGACCAGGGATGTTCTCTGTTTAGTGAGTCCTCCAGATCAGAGGCAGTAGGGATGACCAGGGATGTTCTCTGTTTAGTGAGTCTGCCAGATCAGAGGCAGTAGGGATGACCAGGGATGTTCTCTGTTTAGTGAGTCTGCCAGATCAGAGGCAGTAGGGATGACCAGGGATGTTCTCTGTTTAGTGAGTCCTCAAGATCAGAGGCAGTAGGGATGACCAGGGATGTTCTCTGTTTAGTGAGTCTGCCAGATCAGAGGCAGTAGGGATGACCAGGGATGTTCTCTGTTTAGTGAGTCTGCCAGATCAGAGGCAGTAGGGATGACCAGGGATGTTCTCTGTTTAGTGAGCCCGCTAGATCAGAGGCAGTAGGGATGACCAGGGATGTTCTCTGTTTAGTGAGTCCTCCAGATCAGAGGCAGTAGGGATGACCAGGGATGTTCTCTGTTTAGTGAGTCCGCTAGATCAGAGGTAGTAGAGATGACCAGGGATGTTCTCTGTTTAGTGAGTCCGCTAGATCAGAGGTAGTAGTGATGACCAGGGATGTTCTCTGTTTAGTGAGTCCTCCAGATCAGAGGCAGTAGGGACGACCAGGGATGTTCTGTTGATAAATACATAAATTGGATAATGTTCCTGTCCTGCTAAGCATTCAAAATGTAACGAGTACTTTTCGGAGTCAGGGAAAATGTACGGAGTAAAAAGTACATTATTTTCACTAGGAATGTGGTGAAGTTAAAGTTGTCAAAAATATAAATTGTAAAGTACAGATTCCCCCAAAAACGACTTAAGTAGTACTTAAAAGTATTTTTACTTAAGTACTTTACACCACTGTGGGTGGTGTTGTGTCCATGTGTAACCATTAGGTGTTTAGGCAGTAGTGTGTGTGTGGTGTGGAGCATTAGTGTGGTGTGGAGCATTAGTGTGTCTGTGTGGTGTGGAGCATTAGTGTGTCTGTGTGGTGTGGAGCATTAGTGTGTCTGTGTGGAGTGGAGCATTAGTGTGTCTGTGTGGTGTGGAGCATTAGTGTGTTGTGGAGCATTAGTGTGTCTGTGTGGAGCATTAGTGTGGTGTGGAGCATTAGTGTGGTGTGGAGCATTAGTGTGTCTGTGTGGAGTGGAGCATTAGTGTGTTGTGGAGCATTAGTGTGTCTGTGTGGTGTGGAGCATTAGTGTGGTGTGGAGCATTAGTGTGGTGTGGAGCATTAGTGTGTCTGTGTGGTGTGGAGCATTAGTGTGTCTGTGTGGTGTGGAGCATTAGTGTGTTGTGGAGCATTAGTGTGTTGTGGAGCATTAGTGTGGTGTGGAGCATTAGTGTGGTGTGGAGCATTAGTGTGGTGTGGAGCATTAGTGTGTCTGTGTGGAGTGGAGCATTAGTGTGGTGTGGAGCATTAGTGTGGTGTGGAGCATTAGTGTGGTGTGGAGCATTATTGTGTCTGTGTGGTGTGGAGCATTAGTGTGTCTGTGTGGTGTGGAGCATTAGTGTGGTGTGGAGCAGTAGTGTGTGTGTGTTGTGGAGCATTAGTGTGTTGTGGAGCATTAGTGTGTCTGTGTGGTGTGGAGCATTAGTGTGGTGTGGAGCATTAGTGTGTCTGTGTGGTGTGGAGCATTAGTGTGGTGTGGAGCATTAGTGTGGTGTGGAGCATTAGTGTGGTGTGGAGCATTAGTGTGTCTGTGTGGAGTGGAGCATTAGTGTGGTGTGGAGCATTAGTGTGTCTGTGTGGTGTGGAGCATTAGTGTGTCTGTGTGGTGTGGAGCATTAGTGTGTCTGTGTGGTGTGGAGCATTAGTGTGGTGTGGAGCATTAGTGTGGTGTGGAGCATTAGTGTGGTGTGGAGCATTAGTGTGTCTGTGTGTTGTGGAGCATTAGTGTGTCTGTGTGGTGTGGAGCATTAGTGTGTCTGTGTGGTGTGGAGCATTAGTGTGTCTGTGTGGTGTGGAGCATTAGTGTGGTGTGGAGCATTAGTGTGGTGTGGAGCATTAGTGTGTCTGTGTGTTGTGGAGCATTAGTGTGGTGTGGAGCATTAGTGTGGTGTGGAGCATTAGTGTGGTGTGGAGCATTAGTGTGTCTGTGTGGTGTGGAGCATTAGTGTGTCTGTGTGGTGTGGAGCATTAGTGTGTCTGTGTGGTGTGGAGCATTAGTGTGTTGTGGAGCATTAGTGTGTCTGTGTGTTGTGGAGCATTAGTGTGTCTGTGTGGTGTGGAGCATTAGTGTGTCTGGGTGGTGTGGAGCATTAGTGTGTCTGGGTGGTGTGGAGCATTAGTGTGGTGTGGAGCATTAGTGTGTCTGTGTGGTGTGGAGCATTAGTGTGGTGTGGAGCATTAGTGTGTCTGTGTGGTGTGGAGCATTAGTGTGTTGTGGAGCATTAGTGTGTCTGTGTGTTGTGGAGCATTAGTGTGTCTGTGTGTTGTGGAGCATTAGTGTGGTGTGGAGCATTAGTGTGTCTGTGTGGTGTGGAGCATTAGTGTGTCTGTGTGGTGTGGAGCATTAGTGTGTCTGTGTGGTGTGGAGCACTAGTGTGTGTCTGTGTGGTGTGGAGCATTAGTGTGGTGTGGAGCATTAGTGTGTCTGTGTGGTGTGGAGCATTAGTGTGTCTGTGTGGTGTGGAGCATTAGTGTGGTGTGGAGCAGTAGTGTGTCTGTGTGTTGTGGAGCATTAGTGTGTCTGTGTGGTGTGGAGCATTAGTGTGTCTGTGTGTTGTGGAGCATTAGTGTGGTGTGGAGCATTAGTGTGTGTCTGTGTGGTGTGGAGCATTAGTGTGGTGTGGAGCATTAGTGTGTCTGTGTGTTGTGGAGCATTAGTGTGTTGTGGAGCATTAGTGTGGTGTGGAGCATTAGTGTGTCTGTGTGTTGTGGAGCATTAGTGTGTGTGTGTGTTGTGGAGCATTAGTGTGTCTGTGTGGTGTGGAGCATTAGTGTGTCTGTGTGGTGTGGAGCATTAGTGTGTGTCTGTGTGTTGTGGAGTATTAGTGTGGTGTGGAGCATTAGTGTGTCTGGGTGGTGTGGAGCATTAGTGTGTCTGGGTGGTGTGGAGCATTAGTGTGTTGTGGAGCATTAGTGTGTCTGTGTGGTGTGGAGCATTAGTGTGGTGTGGAGCATTAGTGTGTCTGTGTGGTGTGGAGCATTAGTGTGGTGTGGAGCATTAGTGTGTCTGTGTGGTGTGGAGCATTAGTGTGTCTGTGTGGTGTGGAGCATTAGTGTGGTGTGGAGCATTAGTGTGGTGTGGAGCATTAGTGTGTCTGTGTGGTGTGGAGCATTAGTGTGGTGTGGAGCATTAGTGTGGTGTGGAGCATTAGTGTGTCTGTGTGGTGTGGAGCATTAGTGTGGTGTGGAGCATTAGTGTGGTGTGGAGCATTAGTGTGGTGTGGAGCATTAGTGTGGTGTGGAGCATTAGTGTGTCTGTGTGGTGTGGAGCATTAGTGTGTTGTGGAGCATTAGTGTGTCTGTGTGGTGTGGAGCATTAGTGTGTCTGTGTGTTGTGGAGCATTAGTGTGTTGTGGAGCATTAGTGTGTCTGTGTGGTGTGGAGCATTAGTGTGTCTGTGTGGAGTGGAGCATTAGTGTGTCTGTGTGGTGTGGAGCATTAGTGTGTTGTGGAGCATTAGTGTGGTGTGGAGCATTAGTGTGTCTGTGTGGTGTGGAGCATTAGTGTGTCTGTGTGGTGTGGAGCATTAGTGTGTTGTGGAGCATTAGTGTGGTGTGGAGCATTAGTGTGTCTGGGTGGTGTGGAGCATTAGTGTGTTGTGGAGCATTAGTGTGTCTGTGTGTTGTGGAGCATTAGTGTGTTGTGGAGCATTAGTGTGTCTGTGTGTTGTGGAGCATTAGTGTGTTGTGGAGCATTAGTGTGTCTGTGTGTTGTGGAGCATTAGTGTGTCTGTGTGGTGTGGAGCATTAGTGTGGTGTGGAGCATTAGTGTGTTGTGGAGCATTAGTGTGTTGTGGAGCATTAGTGTGTCTGTGTGGTGTGGAGCATTAGTGTGTCTGTGTGGTGTGGAGCATTAGTGTGGTGTGGAGCATTAGTGTGTTGTGGAGCATTAGTGTGTTGTGGAGCATTAGTGTGTCTGTGTGGAGTGGAGCATTAGTGTGTCTGTGTGGTGTGGAGCATTAGTGTGTTGTGGAGCATTAGTGTGGTGTGGAGCATTAGTGTGTTGTGGAGCATTAGTGTGGTTTGGAGCATTAGTGTGTCTGTGTGGTGTGGAGCATTAGTGTGGTGTGGAGCATTAGTGTGGTGTGGAGCATTAGTGTGGTGTGGAGCATTAGTGTGGTGTGGAGCATTAGTGTGTTGTGGAGCATTAGTGTGGTGTGGAGCATTAGTGTGGTGTGGAGCATTAGTGTGGTGTGGAGCATTAGTGTGTCTGTGTGGTGTGGAGCATTAGTGTGGTGTGGAGCATTAGTGTGTGTGGAGCATTAGTGTGGTGTGGAGCATTAGTGTGTCTGTGTGGTGTGGAGCATTAGTGTGTCTGTGTGGTGTGGAGCATTAGTGTGTCTGTGTGTTGTGGAGCATTAGTGTGGTGTGGAGCATTAGTGTGTCTGTGTGGTGTGGAGCATTAGTGTGGTGTGGAGCATTAGTGTGGTGTGGAGCATTATTGTGGTGTGGAGCATTAGTGTGGTGTGGAGCATTAGTGTGGTGTGGAGCATTAGTGTGTTGTGGAGCATTAGTGTGTTGTGGAGCATTAGTGTGTCTGTGTGGTGTGGAGCATTAGTGTGGTGTGGAGCATTAGTGTGGTGTGGAGCATTAGTGTGGTGTGGAGCATTAGTGTGTGACAACAGTTTGTCAGAGGACAAGTGCTAGTGACAGCTGAACAGTCAGCTGGGGAGAGAATGGCTGAGCCCAGGGAAAGTAGAGCTGCACAGGGAAAAACACACACACACACACACACACACACACACACACACACACACACACACACACACACACACACACACGGTGGAGGGGTGGAAGACTTCCAGACATGCCTTCCAGCCCAGCTGTACCCACAGCTGACCATTATCCTCACCACTGGGTATATTCTATACTGAAGGCTTGGGATGTTGACGTTCTACCAAGCATAGACCCCCCCCCCCCCCCCCTTGACACTACTCAGAGGGGCCAGAGGAAGGTCACAGGTCATCCCGTCTAACCCCTGACCTCTACCGGCCAAGCAGAGAGGACGTAATTAACCAGGGCAAACAGGCGTGGAACCCAAACTGACAACGAAAGACAAAATGACTCCTTCTTTAGTGAGCACACTGAGCACATGTGACAGACGTGACAGTCTGGAGACGCCGTGGAGAACGTTCTGCTGCCTGCAACATCCTCCATCCTTCATGACCGGTTTGGCGGTGGGTCAGTCGTGGGGTGGCATTTCTTTGGGGGGCCGCACAGCCCTCCATGTGCTCGCCAGAGGTAGCCTGATTGCCATTAGGTACCGAGATGAGATCCTCAGACCCCTTGTGAGACCATATGCTGGTGCGGTTGGCCCTGGGTTCCTCCTAATGCAAGACAATGCTAGACCTCATGTGGCTGGAGTGTGTCAGCAGTTCCTGCAAGAGGAAGGCATTGATGCTATGGACTGGCCCGCCCGTTCCCCAGACCTGAATCCAATTGAGCACATCTGGGACATCATGTCTCGCTCCATCCACCAACGCCACATTGCACCACAGACTGTCCAGGAGTTGGCGGATGCTTTAGTCCAGGTCTGGGAGGAGATCCCTCAGGAGACCATCCGCCACCTCATCAGGATCATGCCCAGGCGTTGTAGGGAGGTCACACAGGCACGTGGAGGCCACACACACTACTGAGCCTCATTTGGACTTGTTTTAAGGACATTACATCAAAGTTGGATCAGCCTGTAGTGTGGTTTTCCACTTTAATTTTGAGTGTGACTCCAAATCCAGACCTCCATGGGTTGATAAATTTGATTTCCATTGATAATTGTTGTGTGATTTTGTTGTCAGCACATTCAACTATGTAAAGAAAACAGTATTTAATAAGAATATTTCATTCATTCAGATCTAGGATGTGTTATTTTAGTGTTCCCTTTATTTTTTTGAGCAGTGTATATATTTTTTTTTACAAAATGTCCTAAAACCCAAATACAATGAAAGAAACATTCTGTTTGTTGTTTTCCTACGTACAAGGACAGCTAGCGTTCAAAGACACAACAACTAGCAGCCTGTCACAACAAGCACCTAGATACTGAATGACAAAACACAGCAGATACAAGCTATGGACTGAATGAACGTCAAAGGCACTCCCCACCCCCTCCTCTAAATGACTCACACACTACAACAGAGCCTGATTTGTTGATGTAACTTCCACAGATAGAAAACCTGGGTTAAAAACAACTAGCAGCCTGTCACAACAATAAACTGCTGTTGCGTTTGCTAGTAGTGCACATGCTCTTCAATGTCCCTGTCAGTTGAAACTATAAGCAGAGGGAAAACTCCATGTCCCTGTCAGTTAAGCACAGAGGGAAAACTCCATGTCCCTGTCAGTTGAAACTATAAGCAGAGGGAAAACTCCATGTCCCTGTCAGTTAAGCACAGAGGGAAAACTCCATGTCCCTGTCAGTTGAAACTATAAGCAGAGGGAAAACTCCATGTCCCTGTCAGTTGAAACTATAAGCAGAGGGAAAACTCCATGTCCCTGTCAGTTAAGCACAGAGGGAAAACTCCATGTCCCTGTCAGTTGAAACTATAAGCAGAGGGAAAACTCCATGTCCCTGTCAGTTGAAACTATAAGCAGAGGGAAAACTCCATGTCCCTGTCAGTTGAAACTATAAGGAGAGGGAAAACTCCATGTCCCTGTCAGTTGAAACTATAAGCAGAGGGAAAACTCCATGTTCCTGTCAGTTGAAACTATAAGGAGAGGGAAAACTCCATGTCCCTGTCAGTTGAAACTATGAGAGGGAAAACTCCATGTCCCTGTCAGTTGAAACTATGAGAGGGAAAACTCCATGTCCCTGTCAGTTGAAACTATAAGAAGAGGGAAAACTCCATGTCCCTGTCAGTTGAAACTATAAGGAGAGGGAAAACTCCATGTCCCTGTCAGTTGAAACTATAAGGAGAGGGAAAACTCCATGTCCCTGTCAGTTGAAACTATAAGGAGAGGGAAAACTCCATGTTCCTGTCAGTTGAAACTATAAGGAGAGGGAAAACTCCATGTCCCTGTCAGTTGAAACTATGAGAGGGAAAACTCCATGTCCCTGTCAGTTGAAACTATAAGAAGAGGGAAAACTCCATGTCCCTGTCAGTTGAAACTATAAGGAGAGGGAAAACTCCATGTCCCTGTCAGTTGAAACTATAAGCAGAGGGAAAACTCCATGTCCCTGTCAGTTGAAACTATAAGCAGAGGGAAAACTCCATGTCCCTGTCAGTTGAAACTATAAGCAGAGGGAAAACTCCATGTCCCTGTCAGTTGAAACTATAAGCAGAGGGAAAACTCCATGTCCCTGTCAGTTGAAACTATAAGCAGAGGGAAAACTCCATGTCCCTGTCAGTTGAAACTATAAGCACAGAGGGAAAACTCCATGTTCCTGTCAGTTGAAACTATAAGCAGAGGGAAAACTCCATGTCCCTGTCAGTTGAAACTATAAGGAGAGGGAAAACTCCATGTCCCTGTCAGTTGAAACTATAAGCAGAGGGAAAACTCCTCATGTCTACAGCTGGCCAGGCTCAGATTGGATGACATAAGGTACATATTTAATGGGTATTTAAGGGGTATTATCACTGCTCTACTGCGGAATGTGTAGCATGTCAGAGGAGAGGAGACAGGGTGGGAGAGAAGGGAGGGGGATAAAGTGAGGGGGGGAGAAGGGAGGGGGATAGAGGGAGGGGGGGAGAAGAGATTCTCACTATCAAATGTGCTGACGGGCAAATTCCCTCTCACCCTGCTATCTCAGAAATGCAAGGCTGCTGAAAGACTTTCTTTTTATTAGGATCTCCTCTCTCTCCCTCCCTCCTCGTCCTATATTCTTGTCCTCTCTCTTTCATTCCTAGTCCTATATTCTTGTTCTCTCTCCCTCCCTCCCTACTCATCCTATAATCTTGTTCTCCCTCCTCGCTCTTTCATTCCTCATCCTATATTCTTGTTCTCTCTCTTTCATTTCTCATCCTATATTCTTGTTCTCTCTTTCATTTCTCATCCTATATTCTTGTTCTCTTTTATTTCTCATCCTATATTCTTGTTCTCTCTCTTTCATTCCTCATCCTATATTCTTGTTCTCTTTCATTTCTCATCCTATATTCTTGTTCTCTTTTATTTCTCATCCTATATTCTTGTTCTCTCTCTTTCATTCCTCATCCTATATTCTTGTTCTCTCTCTTTCATTCCTCATCCTATATTCTTGTTCTCTCTCTTTCATTTCTCATCCTATATTCTTGTTCTCTCTCTTTCATTTCTCATCCTATATTCTTGTTCTCTCTCTTTCATTCCTCATCCTATATTCTTGTTCTCTCTTTCATTTCTCATCCTATATTCTTGTTCTCTTTTATTTCTCATCCTATATTCTTGTTCTCTCTCTTTCATTCCTCATCCTATATTCTTGTTCTCTTTTATTCCTCATCCTATATTCTTGTTCTCTCTCTTTCATTCCTCATCCTATATTCTTGTTCTCTTTTATTTCTCATCCTATATTCTTGTTCTCTCTCTTTTATTTCTCATCCTATATTCTTGTTCTCTCTCTTTTATTTCTCATCCTATATTCTTGTTCTCTCTCTTTCATTTCTCATCCTATATTCTTGTTCTCTCTCTTTCATTCCTCATCCTATATTCTTGTTCTCTCTCTTTCATTTCTCATCCTATATTCTTGTTCTCTCTCTTTCATTCCTCATCCTATATTCTTGTTCTCTTTTATTTCTCATCCTATATTCTTGTTCTCTCTCTTTCATTTCTCATCCTATATTCTTGTTCTCTCTTTTATTTATCATCCTATATTCTTGTTCTCTCTCTTTCATTCCTCATCCTATATTCTTGTTCTCCCTCCTCTCTCTTTCATTCCTCTTCCTATATTCTTGTTCTCTCCTATATTCTTGTTCTCCCTCCTCTCTCACTTTCATTCCTCTTCCTATATTCTTGTTCTCCCTCCTCTCTCTCTTTCATTCCTCTTCCTATATTCTTGTTCTCCCTCCTCTCTCTTTCATTCCTCATCCTATATTCTTGTTCTCTCCTATATTCTTGTTCTCCCTCCTCTCTCACTTTCATTCCTCTTCCTATATTCTTGTTCTCCCTCCTCTCTCTCTCATTCCTCGTCCTATTTTCCTGGTCTCTCTCTCTCTCTCATTCCTCGTCCTATTCTCCTGGTCTCCCTCCTCTCTCTCTCATTCCTCGTCCTATTCTCCTGGTCTCCCTCCTCTCTCTCTCATTCCTCGTCCTATTCTCCTGGTCTCCATCCTCTCTCTCTCATTCCTCGTCCTATTTTCCTGGTCTCTCTCTCTCTCTCATTCCTCGTCCTATTCTCCTGGTCTCCCTCCTCTCTCTCTCATTCCTCGTCCTATTCTCCTGGTCTCCCTCCTCTCTCTCTCATTCCTCGTCCTATTCTCCTGGTCTCCCTCTCTCTCATTCCTCGTCCTATTCTCCTGGTCTCCCTCTCTCTCATTCCTCGTCCTATTCTCCTGGTCTCCCTCTCTCTCATTCCTCGTCCTATTCTCCTGGTCTCTCTCTCTCTCATTCCTCGTCCTATTCTCCTGGTCTCCCTCTCTCTCATTCCTCGTCCTATTTTCCTGGTCTCTCTCTCTCTCTCATTCCTCGTCCTATTCTCCTGGTCTCCCTCCTCTCTCTCTCATTCCTCGTCCTATTCACCTGGTCTCCCTCCTCTCTCTCTCATTCCTCGTCCTATTCTCCTGGTCTCTCTCTCTCTCATTCCTCGTCCTATTCTCCTGGTCTCTCTCTCCTTAAGTCTGTCATGACAGTGTTTCTATTTTCCTCTCTAAAAAAAGTGAATAAATTGGAAACGGGAAAATCATGATGCAGCTTCTGTTTGTTTATTGACAGATTGTTTCAGAGACAGAGAGACAGAGAGACAGAGAGACAGACAGACAGACAGACAGAGACAGACAGAGACAGACAGACAGACAGACAGACAGACAGACAGACAGACAGACAGACAGACAGACAGACAGACAGAGACAGACAGAGACAGACAGACAGACAGACAGACAGACAGACAGACAGACAGACAGACAGAGACAGACAGAGACAGACAGAGACAGACAGAGACAGACAGAGACAGACAGAGACAGACAGAGACAGACAGAGACAGACAGAGACAGACAGAGACAGACAGACAGACAGACAGACAGACAGACAGACAGACAGACAGACAGACAGACAGACAGACAGAGACAGACAGACAGACAGATGAACCCAGACTACCATACATTTCATGACCATACTAGCATTCCAATTAGAATGTACTGTAGCAAAGTGTGTGGGTCTTGGAACATCACTGAAGGCTGTGACCTTTTAGAAGTGCAGCTGTACTTTGTGATGCGTCACACAGAATGCCATCCTGAAGGATCCTGTGCTACAGTTCTTCAGTTCCTACTGAGAATAGTTTCCCCCGGGCCTACTGGACAGGACCCTATGGAACAAAACAGAGAGTTAAAAAAAGAACAACGAGAATAAGTACAATATTGAGTGTCAAGGAGCTAAAAGTAGCTAATATTGTTGTTTATTTTCATAGACAAACTAAATCAAGTCCTTACTCTGATAAATAGTCGAAGGTCATATCTTTGAAAGGTTCTCTCTTATCGGAGCAGACCTCGTTCTCGACTAATTCCATAGTAAAGTGAATCAAGGTTTGGCAGGCAGAGGAAAGGCAAGCATCTGGGTCTAATGAGGAACAGTCAACCTCACTAACAGACAGACAAGCCTCTTTATATCACAACCCTGATATGAATGTTATTCTGCAACCTGCAGCAGCACCTGACTTCCGGCATAAAGGACCAGACATCTGATTCCTTTAGACTAATAAAGTATTCCATCATTGATTCATTCATCCATCCACACGACGCGCAAAAAAAACAAACCGACGATTTTTTGATTAGCAGTTCTCAAAATGGTTACCTTGGCAACGAGCTGGGGCTTCTGTACTCCTAGCCAATCACAGAGCTGGTTTCTGTGGGTCCTCACCGTGGCGACGTCCTCCTCCCTAAAACCAGAGGATACAGAGAGGACAACGTGAAGATGACAGACTGACCCTACAGTAGGACTGACCCTGCAGGACCGAACCTACAGTAGAACTGACCCTACAGTAGAACTGACCCTACAGTAGGACTGACCCTACAGTAACACTGACCCTACAGTAACACTGACGCTAAAGTAACACTGACCCTACAGTAGGACTGACCCTACAGTAGGACCGACCCTACAGTAGGACCGACCCTACAGTAACACTGACGCTAAAGTAACACTGACCCTACAGTAGGACCGACCCTACAGTAGGACTGACCCTACAGTAGGACCGACCCTACAGTAGGACCGACCCTACAGTAGGACCGACCCTACAGTAACACTTACCCTACAGTAGGACTGACCCTACAGTAGGACCGACCCTACAGTAGGACCGACCCTACAGTAAGACCGACCCTACAGTAAGACCGACCCTACAGTAAGACCGACCCTACAGTAGGACCGACCCTACAGTAGGACCGACCCTACAGTAACACTGACCCTACAGTAACACTGACCCTACAGTAGGACTGACCCTACAGTAGGACCGACCCTAGAGTAGGACTGACCCTACAGTAGGACCGACCCTAAAGTAGCACCGACCCTACAGTAGGACCGACCCTACAGTAGCACCGACCCTACAGTAACACTGACCCTACAGTAGGACTGACCCTACAGTAGGACTGACCCTACAGTAACACTGACCCTACAGTAGCACCGACCCTACAGTAGCACCGACCCTACAGTAGGACCGACCCTACAGTAGGACCGACCCTACAGTAGGACCGACCCTACAGTAACACCGACCCTACAGTAGCACCGACCCTACAGTAGCACCGACCCTACAGTAACACTGACCCTACAGTAACACAGACCCTACAGTAGCACCGACCCTACAGTAGCACCGACCCTACAGTAGGACCGACCCTACAGTAACACTGACCCTACAGTAGGACGGACCCTACAGTAGGACCGACCCTACAGTAGGACTGACCCTACAGTAAGACCGACCCTACAGTAAGACTGACCTTACAGTAGGACTGACTCCTCTAGAAAACACTGTGACCAATGAGCAGTTCGTAGAAAAGGGAACAGCCTCATTCTCTGGAAATGGTCTTTAGTAGTTTAATACATTAACAGCAGTCCCAGCAGGAGATGAAATGGTCTGTCCACTGCTCATTTCTTGTTAAAACCCTTTCCACGAAATAAGGGGTTTTCCTTTTCTAGTTCATGACCTTAAAACCCTGCACCTGTTCCAGGGTCTGTCCTCAAAACCCTGCACCTGTTCCAGGGTCTGTCCTCAAAACCCTGCACCTGTTACAGGGTCTGTCCTTAAAACCCTGCACTCAAAGACCTGTTCCAGGGTCTGTCCTCAAAACCCTGCACTCAAAGACCTGTTCCAGGGTCTGTCCTCAAAACCCTGCACCTGTTCCAGGGTCTGTCCTTAAAACCCTGCACCTGTTCCAGGGTCTGTCCTTAAAACCCTGCACCTGTTACAGGGTCTGTCCTTAAAACCCTGCACTCAAAGACCTGTTCCAGGGTCTGTCCTCAAAACCCTGCACCTGTTCCAGGGTCTGTCCTTAAAACCCTGCACCTGTTCCAGGGTCTGTCCTTAAAACCCTGCACCTGTTCCAGGGTCTGTCCTTAAAACCCTGCACCTGTTACAGGGTCTGTCCTTAAAACCCTGCACTCAAAGACCTGTTCCAGGGTCTGTCCTTAAAACCCTGCACTCAAAGACCTGTTCCAGGGTCTGTTCTTAAAACCCTGCACCCAAACACCTGTTACAAAGTCTGCATCTCAATTCTCCACGTTTCCTAAAGTGTGCATTTGTACAGTCCCTCTCTGGGATTTAAAAGCATAGGATAGGGGGGGGCTTACACCATGTTAACTTAGTGACCTGGGGTGTAGGATAGGGGGGGGCTTACACCATGTTAACTTAGTGACCGGGGGTGTAGGATAGGGGGGGGGCTTACACCATGTTAAGTTAACTTAGTGACCGGGGGTGTAGGATAGAGGGGGGCTTACACCATGTTAACTTAGTGACCGGGGGTGTAGGATAGGGGGGGGGCTTACACCCTTTTAACTTAGTGACCGGGGGTGTAGGATAGGGGGGGGGGGCTTACACCATGTTAACTTAGTGACCGGGGGTGTAGGATAGGGGGGGGGGGCTTACACCATGTTAACTTAGTGACCGGGGGTGTAGGATAGAGGGGGGGGCTTACACCATGTTAACTTAGTGACCGGGGGTGTAGGATAGAGGGGGGCTTACACCATGTTAACTTAGTGACCGGGGGTGTAGGATAGGGGGGGGGCTTACACCCTTTTAACTTAGTGACCGGGGGTGTAGGATAGGGGGGGGGGGGGGGGCTTACACCATGTTAACTTAGTGACCGGGGGTGTAGGATAGGGGGGGGGCATACACCATGTTAACTTAGTGACCGGGGGTGTAGGATAGAGGGGGGGGCTTACACCATGTTAACTTAGTGACCGGGGGTGTAGGATAGAGGGGGGCTTACACCATGTTAACTTAGTGACCGGGGGTGTAGGATAGGGGGGGGGGCTTACACCATGTTAACTTAGTGACCGGGGGTGTAGGATAGGGGAGGGCTTACACCATGTTAACTTAGTGACCGGGGGTGTAGGATAGGGGAGGGCTTACACCATGTTAACTTAGTGACCGGGGGTGTAGGATAGGGGAGGGCTTACACCATGTTAACTTAGTGACCTGGGGTGTAGGATAGGGGGGGGGCTTACACCATGTTAACTTAGTGACCTGGGGTCTAGGATAGGGGGGGGGCTTACACCATGTTAACTTAGTGACCGGGGGTGTAGGATAGAGGGGGGCTTACACCATGTTAACTTAGTGACCGGGGGTGTAGGATAGAGGGGGGCTTACACCATGTTAACTTAGTGACCGAGGGTGTAGGATAGGGGGGGGGGGGGGGGGGCTTACACCATGTTAACTTAGTGACCGGGGGTGTAGGATAGGGGGGGGGGCTTACACCATGTTAACTTAGTGACCGGGGGTGTAGGATAGAGGGGGGCTTACACCATGTTAACTTAGTGACCGAGGGTGTAGGATAGGGGGGGGGGGCTTACACCATGTTAACTTAGTGACCGGGGGTGTAGGATAGAGGGGGGCTTACACCATGTTAACTTAGTGACCGGGGGTGTAGGATAGAGGGGGGGCTTACATCATGTTAACTTAGTGACCGGGGGTGTAGGATAGAGGGGGGGCTTACATCATGTTAACTTAGTGACCGGGGGTGTAGGATAGAGGGGGGCTTACACCATGTTAACTTAGTGACCGGGGGTGTAGGATAGGGGGGGGGGCTTACACCATGTTAACTTAGTGACCGGGGGTGTGCACATGCACACCTGGGGAAGGGGGGAGAATCGTAACGCAGCGCTATGGACTAATTGAGTTCCTGTCTCCTGATTCCACTGACCAGTTGGTGTCACTCAGCGACGTCATGACATCATCCATCACGTCAGGGTCGATGACATCGTCGTAGGTCAGCAGCATCTCGTACACCTGGCTGGCTGTGGTCTTTCTGATCTGTAAAGAGAAAGACAGATTACACCTGGCTGGCTGTGGTCTTCCTGATCTGTAAAGAGAGAGAGAGATTACACCTGATTGGCTGTGGTCTTCCTGATCTGTAAAGAGAAAGAAAGACAGATTATACCTGGCTGGCTGTGGTCTTCCTGATCTGTAAAGAGAAAGACAGATTACACCTGGCTGGCTGTGGTCTTCCTGATCTGTAAAGAGAAAGAAAGACAGATTATACCTGGCTGGCTGTGGTCTTCCTGATCTGTAAAGAGAGAGAGAGATTACACCTGGCTGGCTGTGGTCTTCCTGATCTGTAAAGAGAAAGAAAGAGAGATAACACCTGGCTGGCTGTGGTCTTCCTGATCTGTAAAGAGTAAGAGAGATTACACCTGGCTGGCTGTGGTCTTCCTGATCTGTAAAGAGAAAGACAGATTACACCTGGCTGGCTGTGGTCTTCCTGATCTGTAAAGAGTAAGAGAGAGATTACACCTGGCTGGCTGTGGTCTTCCTGATCTGTAAATAGAAAGAAAGACAGATTACACCTGGCTGGCTGTGGTCTTCCTGATCTGTAAAGAGAGAGAGAGATTACACCTGGCTGGCTGTGGTCTTCCTGATCTGTAAATAGAAAGAAAGACAGATTACACCTGGCTGGCTGTGGTCTTCCTGATCTGTAAAGAGAAAGACAGATTACACCTGGCTGGCTGTGGTCTTCCTGATCTGTAAAGAGAAAGACAGATTACACCTGGCTGGCTGTGGTATTCCTGATCTTTAAAGAGAAAGACAGATTACACCTGGATGGCTGTGGTCTTCCTGATCTGTAAAGAGAGAGAGAGATTACACCTGGCTGGCTGTGGTCTTCCTGATCTGTAAATAGAAAGAAAGACAGATTACACCTGGCTGGCTGTGGTCTTCCTGATCTGTAAAGAGAAAGACAGATTACACCTGGCTGGCTGTGGTCTTCCTGATCTGTAAAGAGAAAGACAGATTACACCTGGCTGGCTGTGGTATTCCTGATCTTTAAAGAGAAAGACAGATTACACCTGGATGGCTGTGGTCTTCCTGATCTGTAAAGAGTAAGAGAGATTACACCTGGTTGGCTGTGGTCTTCCTGATCTGTAAAGAGAAAGACAGATTACACCTGGTTGGCTGTGGTCTTCCTGATCTGTAAAGAGAGAGAGAGAGAGATTACACCTGGCTGGCTGTGGTCTTCCTGATCTGTAAAGAGAGAGAGAGATTACACCTGGCTGGCTGTGGTCTTCCTGATCTGTAAAGAGAGAGAGAGATTACACCTGGCTGGCTGTGGTCTTCCTGATCTGTAAAGAGAGAGAGAGATTACACCTGGCGGGCTGTGGTCTTCCTGATCTGTAAAGAGAAAGACAGATTACACCTGGCTGGCTGGCTGTGGTCTTCCTGATCAGTCCACTGACACCCCTATCAGATCACAACTTCCTGGACAAAACGTTTCACTGTAACAGTGAAGGTGTAAACATGGTAGTAGAAAACCTAAACAGTATATTTGACCTCTCAGCTTCCCTATCAAATCTAAACAGTATATTTGACCTCTCAGCTTCCCTATCAAATCTAAACAGTATATTTGACCTCTCAGCTTCACTATCAAATCTAATCAGTATATTTGACCTCTCAGCTTCCCTATCAAATCTAAACAGTATATTTGACCTCTCAGCTTCACTATCAAATCTAATCAGTATATTTGACCTCTCAGCTTCCCTATCAAATCTAAACAGTATATTTGACCTCTCAGCTTCCCTATCAAATCTAAACAGTATATTTGACCTCTCAGCTTCCCTATCAAATCTAAACAGTATATTTGACCTCTCAGCTTCCCTATCAAATCTAAACATATCAAGAAGACAACCTAAGAAAATGAACAACAATGATGAATGGTTTGATGAAGAAAGCAAAAACCTACGAAAGAAATTGAGAAACCTGTCCAACCAAAAACAGAGACCCATAAAACCTGAGTCTACGCCTTCACTATGGCAAAACACACCAACACATTTCCTTTCACAGGGTCGGGGGGTGAGACAGGGATGCAGCTTAAGAGACCCATAAAACCTGAGTCTACGCCTTCACTTTGGCAAAACACACCAACACATTTCCTTTCACAGGGTCGGGGGGTGAGACAGGGATGCAGCTTAAGAGACCCATAAAACCTGAGTCTACGCCTTCACTTTGGCAAAACACACCAACACATTTCCTTTCACAGGGTCGGGGGGGTGAGACAGGGATGCAGCTTAAGAGACCCATAAAACCTGAGTCTACGCCTTCACTTTGGCAAAACACACCAACACATTTCCTTTCACAGGGTCGGGGGGGTGAGACAGGGATGCAGCTTAAGAGACCCATAAAACCTGAGTCTACGCCTTCACTTTGGCAAAACACACCAACACATTTCCTTTCACAGGGTCGGGGGGGTGAGACAGGGATGCAGCTTAAGAGACCCATAAAACCTGAGTCTACGCCTTCACTTTGGCAAAACACACCAACACATTTCCTTTCACAGGGTCGGGGGGGTGAGACAGGGATGCAGCTTAAGAGACCCATAAAACCTGAGTCTACGCCTTCACTTTGGCAAAACACACAAACACATTTCCTTTCACAGGGTCGGGGGGGTGAGACAGGGATGCAGCTTAAGAGACCCATAAAACCTGAGTCTACGCCTTCACTTTGGCAAAACACACCAACACATTTCCTTTCACAGGGCTGGGGGTGAGACAGGGATGCAGCTTAAGAGACCCATAAAACCTGAGTCTACGCCTTCACTTTGGCAAAACACACCAACACATTTCCTTTCACAGGGTCGGGGGGGTGAGACAGGGATGCAGCTTAAGAGACCCATAAAACCTGAGTCTACGCCTTCACTTTGGCAAAACACACCAACACATTTCCTTTCACAGGGTCGGGGGGGTGAGACAGGGATGCAGCTTAAGAGACCCATAAAACCTGAGTCTACGCCTTCACTTTGGCAAAACACACCAACACATTTCCTTTCACAGGGTCGGGGGGGTGAGACAGGGATGCAGCTTAAGAGACCCATAAAACCTGAGTCTACGCCTTCACTTTGGCAAAACACACAAACACATTTCCTTTCACAGGGTCGGGGGGGTGAGACAGGGATGCAGCTTAAGAGACCCATAAAACCTGAGTCTACGCCTTCACTTTGGCAAAACACACCAACACATTTCCTTTCACAGGGCTGGGGGTGAGACAGGGATGCAGCTTAAGAGACCCATAAAACCTGAGTCTACGCCTTCACTTTGGCAAAACACACCAACACATTTCCTTTCACAGGGTCGGGGGGTGAGACAGGGATGCAGCTTAAGAGACCCATAAAACCTGAGTCTACGCCTTCACTTTGGCAAAACACACCAACACATTTCCTTTCACAGGGTCGGGGGGGTGAGACAGGGATGCAGCTTAAGAGACCCATAAAACCTGAGTCTACGCCTTCACTTTGGCAAAACACACCAACACATTTCCTTTCACAGGGCTGGGGGTGAGACAGGGATGCAGCTTAAGAGACCCATAAAACCTGAGTCTACGCCTTCACTTTGGCAAAACACACCAACACATTTCCTTTCACAGGGTCGGGGGGGTGAGACAGGGATGCAGCTTAAGAGACCCATAAAACCTGAGTCTACGCCTTCACTTTGGCAAAACACACCAACACATTTCCTTTCACAGGGTCGGGGGGGTGAGACAGGGATGCAGCTTAAGAGACCCAGAAAACCTGAGTCTACGCCTTCACTTTGGCAAAACACACAAACACATTTCCTTTCACAGGGTCGGGGGGGTGAGACAGGGATGCAGCTTAAGCCCCACCCTCTTCAACATATATATCAGTGAATTGCCGAGGGCTTTAGAACAGTCTGCAGCACCCGGCCTCAAGCTACTCGAATCTGAAGTCAAATGTCTACTGTTTGCTGATGATCTGGTGCTTCTGTCACCAACCAAGGAGGGCCTACAGCAGCACCTAGATCTGTCACCAACCAAGGAAGGCCTACAGCAGCACCTAGATCTGTCACCAACCAAGGAAAGCCTACAGCAGCAGCTAGATCTTCTGCACAGATGCTGTCAGACCTGGGCCCTGACAGTAAATCTCAGTAAGACCAAAATAATGGTGTTCCAAAAAAGGTCCGGTTGCCAGGACCACAAATACAAATTCCATCTAGACAAAGTTGCCCTAGAACACATGAAAAACTATACAAACCTCGGCCTAAACATCAGCATCACAGGTAACTTCCACAAAGCTGTGAACGAGCTGAGAGACAAGGCAAGAAGGGTCTTCTACGCCATCAAAAGGAACATAAAATTCTACATACCAATTATGATCTGGCTAAAAATACTTGAATCAGTTATAGAGCCTGCAAAAATATCCCCAGTGTACAACGCAAAACACCAAATCATTCATGCAGAGCAGAATTAGGCCGATACCCGCTAAATTCTACAACCACCTAAAAGGAAGTGATCTACTGGGTGGAACACCACAGTGTGACATCACAGCAGCATGATGTGTGACCTGTTGCCACAAGAAAAGGTCCACCAGTTTTTGTACTTGAACTATTTGCACATCATTACAACCCTGTATAAAGACGTCTGAAATGTCTTTATTCCTTTGGAACTTGTGAGTGTAATGTTTACTGTTCAGTTTTTATTGTTTATTTCACTTTTGTCTATGATTTATTTCACTTGCTTTGGCAATTTTAACATATGTTTCCCATCACAATAAAACCCCATACATTGAAATTGAGAGAGAGATGAGAGAGAGGCAGAGAGAGAGAGAGAGAGAGGCAGAGAGAGATGAGAGAGAGGCAGAGAGAGAGACAGAGAGGCAGAGAGAGATGAGAGAGAGGCAGAGAGAGACAGAGAGGCAGAGAGAGATACAGATGAGAGAGAGGCAGAGAGAGAGACAGATGAGAGAGATGCAGAGAGAGAGACAGATGAGAGACAGATGAGAGAGAGGCAGAGAGAGAGACAGATGAGAGACAGATGAGAGAGAGGCAGAGAGAGAGACAGAGAGGCAGAGAGAGACACAGATGAGAGAGAGGCAGAGAGAGAGACAGATGAGAGACAGATGAGAGAGAGGCAGAGAGAGAGACAGAGAGGCAGAGAGAGACACAGATGAGAGAGAGGCAGAGAGAGAGACAGAGAGGCAGAGAGAGAGACAGGGAGGCAGAGAGAGAGACAGGGAGGCAGAGAGAGAGACAGGGAGGCAGAGAGAGAGACAGATGAGAGACAGATGAGAGAGAGGCAGAGAGAGACAGAGAGAGAGACAGATGAGAGACAGATGAGAGGCAGAGAAAGACAGAGAGAGAGACAGATGAGAGACAGAGAGAGAGACAGATGAGAGAGAGGCAGAGATGAGAGATGAGAGAGAGGCAGAGATGAGAGATGCAGAGAGAGACACAGATGAGAGAGGCAGAGAGAGGCAGAGAGAGAGACAGATGAGAGAGAGGCAGAGAGAGAGACAGAGAGAGACACAGATGAGAGAGAGGCAGAGAGAGAGACAGAGAGGCAGAGAGAGACACAGATGAGAGAGAGGCAGAGAGAGAGAGACAGATGAGATACAGATGAGAGAGAGACAGAGATGAGAGATGCAGAGAGAGACAAAGATGAGAGATGCAGAGAGAGACAGAGAT
>NW_027258631.1:0-37500 GCF_045791955.1 Oncorhynchus clarkii lewisi | reverse complement strand
CATTGAGTGTGTAGCTTGTGTTCCTAGCGCCAACAGTGGAGCAATATCTAACAATACACAACCTAAAGTAAAGGAATGGAATTAAGAATATATAAATATTAGGATGAGCAATGTCAGAGCGACATAGACTAAGATACAGTAGAATAGAATACAGTATATACATATGAGATGAGTAATGTCAGAGCGACATAGTCTAAGATACAGTAGAATAGAATACAGTATATACATATGAGATGAGTAATGTCAGAGCGACATAGACTAAGATACAGTAGAATAGAATACAGTATATACATATGAGATGAGTAATGTCAGAGCGACATAGTCTAAGATACAGTAGAATAGAATACAGTATATACATATGAGATGAGTAATGTCAGAGCGACATAGTCTAAGATACAGTAGAATAGAATACAGTATATACATATGAGATGAGTAATGTCAGAGCGACATAGTCTAAGATACAGTAGAATAGAATACAGTATATACATATGAGATGAGTAATGTCAGAGCGACATAGTCTAAGATACAGTAGAATAGAATACAGTATATACATATGAGATGAGTAATGTCAGAGCGACATAGTCTAAGATACAGTAGAATAGAATACAGTATATACATATGAGATGAGTAATGTCAGAGCGACATAGTCTAAGATACAGTAGAATAGAATACAGTATATACATATGAGATGAGTAATGTCAGAGCGACATAGTCTAAGATACAGTAGAATAGAATACAGTATATACATATGAGATGAGTAATGTCAGAGCGACATAGACTAAGATACAGTAGAATAGAATACAGTATATACATATGAGATGAGTAATGTCAGAGCGACATAGACTAAGATACAGTAGAATAGAATACAGTATATACATATGAGATGAGTAATGTCAGAGCGACATAGTCTAAGATACAGTAGAATAGAATACAGTATATACATATGAGATGAGTAATGTCAGAGCGACATAGTCTAAGATACAGTAGAATAGAATACAGTATATACATATGAGATGAGTAATGTCAGAGCGACATAGTCTAAGATACAGTAGAATAGAATACAGTATATACATATGAGATGAGTAATGTCAGAGCGACATAGTCTAAGATACAGTAGAATAGAATACAGTATATACATATGAGATGAGTAATGTCAGAGCGACATAGTCTAAGATACAGTAGAATAGAATACAGTATATACATATGAGATGAGTAATGTCAGAGCGACATAGTCTAAGATACAGTAGAATAGAATACAGTATATACATATGAGATGAGTAATGCAGGATATGTGAACATGATTAAAGTGACCAGTGTTCCATTATTAAAGTGACCAGTGTTCCATTATTAAAGTGACCAGTGTTCCATTATTAAAGTGACCAGTGTTCCATTATTAAAGTGACCAGTGTTCCATTATTAAAGTGACCAGTGTTCCATTATTAAAGTGACCAGTGTTCCATTATTAAAGTGACCAGTGTTCCATTATTAAAGTGACCAGTGTTCCATTATTAAAGTGACCAGTGTTCCATTATTAAAGTGACCAGTGTTCCATTATTAAAGTGACCAGTGTTCCATTATTAAAGTGACCAGTGTTCCATTATTAAAGTGACCAGTGTTCCATTATTAAAGTGACCAGTGTTCCATTATTAAAGTGACCAGTGTTCCATTATTAAAGTGGCCAGTGTTCCATTATTAAAGTGACCAGTGTTCCATTCTTAAAGTGACCAGTGTTCCATTATTAAAGTGACCAGTGTTCCATTATTAAAGTGACCAGTGTTCCATTATTAAAGTGGCCAGTGTTCCATTCTTAAAGTGACTAGTGTTCCATTATTAAAGTGACTAGTGTTCCATTATTAAAGTGACCAGTGTTCCATTATTAAAAGTGACCAGTGATTACTAGTCTATGTATATAACGTCAGGGCAGCAGGTTCTATGTGGTAGAATCAGTAGGGCAAAAGGTACTTATAAAACCTTCATTCACCACACACACATCAGCGTCAAGCTGATGCCTGGTGCCCCAAAAACAAAGACTGATAGAACAGATGAGAGTGGAGGTACTGGTGTCCTCGGTGGTGTGAATATTAGCAGTGTGATGGGCCCCCCCTACTGGCCTTCAGACTCACACACTGGAGAGACCAGTGGTCAAACCCCTGTTTCACTAAGGTGCTTTTCCAGAGACAACATCATGACTTTCGTTGACTCACAAATCTGCAACAACATGCAGTCTTTGGACTGTAGCAGTGTGGGAACCACAGTCAATGTATGATGGCCACAGTGGGGGCTAGTGGTGTGTGGTACTGGTACTGGGCCAGACAGTGAGGTATAGTGGTGTGTGGTACTGGTACTGGGCCAGACAGTGAGGTATAGTGGTGTGGTACTGGTACTGGGCCAGACAGTGAGGTATAGTGGTGTGGTACTGGTACTGGGCCAGACAGTGAGGGCTAGTGGTGTGGTACTGGTACTGGGCCAGACAGTGAGGGCTAGTGGCGTGTGGTACTGGTACTGGGGCAGACAGTGAGGGCTAGTGGCGTGTGGTACTGGTACTGGGCCAGACAGTGAGGGCTAGTGGCGTGTGGTACTGGTACTGGGCCAGACAGTGAGGTATAGTGGCGTGTGGTACTGGTACTGGGCCAGACAGTGAGGTATAGTGGCGTGTGGTACTGGTACTGGGCCAGACAGTGGGGGCTGATGGTGTGTGGTACTGGGCCAGACAGTGGGGGCTAGTGGCGTGTGGTACTGGTACTGGGCCAGACAGTGAGGGCTAGTGGCGTGTGGTACTGGTACTGGGCCAGACAGTGAGGGCTAGTGGTGTGTGGTACTGGTACTGGGCCAGACAGTGAGGGCTAGTGGTGTGTGGTACTGGTACTGGGCCAGACAGTGAGGGCTAGTGGCGTGTGGTACTTGTACTGGGCCAGACAGTGAGGTATAGTGGTGTGTGGTACTGGTACTGGGCCAGACAGTGAGGGCTAGTGGTGTGTGGTACTGGGCCAGACAGTGAGGTATAGTGGTGTGTGGTACTGGGCCAGACAGTGAGGTATAGTGGTGTGTGGTACTGGTACTGGGGCTGACAGTGAGGTATAGTGGCGTGTGGTACTGGTACTGGGGCTGACAGTGAGGTATAGTGGTGTGGTACTGGTACTGGGGCTGACAGTGAGGTATAGTGGTGTGGTACTGGGCCAGACAGTGAGGTATAGTGGTGTGGTACTGGGGCTGACAGTGAGGTATAGTGGTGTGGTACTGGGGCTGACAGTGAGGTATAGTGGCGTGTGGTACTGGGCCAGACAGTGAGGTATAGTGGCATGTGGTACTGGTACTGGGGCTGACAGTGAGGTATAGTGGTGTGTGGTACTGGTACTGGGGCTGACAGTGAGGTATAGTGGCGTGTGGTACTGGTACTGGGGCTGACAGTGAGGTATAGTGGTGTGGTACTGTCAGACAGATAGCTACAGACAGATAGCTACAGCCATGGCTACAGACAGATAGCTACAGACAGATAGCTACAGACAGATAGCTACAGACAGATAGCTACAGACAGATAGCTACAGACAGATAGCTACAGACAGATAGCTACAGCCATGGCTACAGACAGATAGCTACAGACAGATAGCTACAGACAGATAGCTACAGACCGATAGCTACAGACCGATAGCTACAGACAGATAGCTACAGACCGATAGCTACAGACCGATAGCTACAGACAGATAGCTACAGACAGATAGCTACAGACAGATAGCTACAGACCGATAGCTACAGACAGATAGCTACAGACAGATAGCTACAGACCGATAGCTACAGACAGATAGCTACAGACAGATAGCTACAGACAGATAGCTACAGACAGATAGCTACAGACAGATAGCTACAGACCGATAGCTACAGACAGATAGCTACAGACCAGTGGCAGTCAGTGCCGTTTAAGATGTATTATAATTTATGAGCAGGGCTTTAATTTCTATTACAGCATATTGGATGACTGTCATTCATATTCCATTCACCCAGTTCAATGTAACATGGATAGGCTATGGCTACTACCTGATACTAGAATGTTCCCTCTACCTAGCCTATGAATGACAGTTTACAACCTAGCCTATGAATGACAGTTTACAACCTAGCTTATGAATGACAGTTTACAACCTAGCCTATGGTTGACAGTTTACAACCTAGCTAATGAATGACAGTTTACAACGTAGCCTATGAATGACAGTTTACAACCTAGCCTATGAAAGACAGTTTACAACCTAGCCTATGAAAGACAGTTTACAACCTAGCCTATGAATGACAGTTTACAACCTAGCCTATGAATGACAGTTTACAACCTAGCATATGAATGACAGTTTACGACCTAGCCTATGAATGACAGTTTACAACCTAGCCTATGAATGACAGTTTACAACCTAGCCTATGAATGACAGTTTACAAGCTAGCCTATGAATGACAGTTTACAACCTAGCCTATAAATGACAGTTTACAACGTAGCCGATGAATGACAGTTTACAACCTAGCCTATGAATGACAGTTTACAACCTAGCCTATGAATGACAGTTTACAACCTAGCCTATGAAGGACAGTTTACAACCTAGCCTATGAATGACAGTTTACAACCTAGCCTATGAATGACAGTTTACAACCTAGCCTATGAATGACAGTTTATAACGTAGGTGCACACAGGTCGAGAGAATTTTGAGGAATCAAGATGACAGACAGTGACACATTCAATACCGCCTTGCACACTCTTTCCTGCATCGAGCTGATCTAGAGCGTAATCATTAGTCCAACAGTTGCAAACGAGAGTTTATTTTGGACAAATTCAGGTATGTTTATCCCCATTTTTTTCAACAGAATCGGTGCAATGAACACACCCCTGAGCACACGCAAACACAGTTCTCTTTCATAGCAGCCACATACAAACAGCTCATTGTGTATATAAATTCCTTCTCACATCTATCTACGTGCTCTCCCCCCCCCCCTCTCACCTTTTCCCTTCGCTTGTGGACTTCAGTGCACAACACATTAGCTGTCTGTGACCAGGCGAAAAAACCTTTTCCAAGCCAAACCTTCATATCATGACCGCTAACCGCACACAGCCTACATTGTTGTCACATCATAGTCAACATGGCTACTAGAACTAACCTGTTAGTGAACCCGCTACAATCATGCAGTGCAGTGTACAGTCAGCAAGCAGTTTAGCAGTTACACAGACTGGCCCCGGTGGCAAAACATTAACAAAACCAAAAGCTTACCTTGACTTGGAAGAGTTCCAGTGTTGGATAGTTATAGCCAGCTAGCTAACATAGCATCCCTCTCTGTTGGATAGTCATAGCCAGCTAGCTAACATAGCATCCCTCTCTGTTGGATAGTCATAGCCAGCTAGCTAACATAGCATCCCTCTCTGTTGGATAGTCATAGCCAGCTAGCTAACATAGCATCCCTCTCTGTTGGATAGTCATAGCCAGCTAGCTAACATAGCATCCCTCTCTGTTGGATAGTCATAGCCAGCGAGCTAACATAGCATCCCTCTCTGTTGGATAGTCATAGCCAGCTAGCTAACATAGCATCCCTCTCTGTTGGATAGTCATAGCCAGCTAGCTAACATAGCATCCCTCTCTGTTGGATAGTCATAGCCAGCTAGCTAACATAGCATCCCTCTCTGTTGGATAGTCATAGCCAGCCAGCTAACATAGCATCCCTCTCTGTTTGAGCAGGGTGTTTCAGTAGGCTAAACTAGCTAGCTACATTAGCTAGCTAAGTAAGTGAAGAAAAAAAAAGAAGAAATATAGCTACAGTAGCTCTCTCGCTCACTGGTCTCTCGCTCACTGGTCTCTCGCTCACTCTCGCTTCTCGTTCATTTACATGTTTTGTTTAAATGTATTCGTTAAAACTGTTGAACTATTGTCTTTCTCTCTCCTCGAGTCAACTACTCACCATGTTATGCACTGCAGTGCTAGCTGGCTGTAGCTTACGCTTTCACGACTAGATTCCGGCTACACCATGGTACTACTGTAGACCTTCATTGCAAAATAGTTTTAATCCATTATTTGGTGGCATGTGAAAAAGGATAACTTTTTTTTTGTATTTCACAATTCGCATTTTTATGAAATTAACTCTGAGGAGTCTCCACTGCTACAGACACAGCGCTACAGACACATGGCTACAGACACATGGCTACAGACACAGAGCTACAGACACAGAGCTACAGACACAGAGCTACAGACACATGGCTACAGACACATGGCTACAGACACAGAGCTACAGACACATGGCTACAGACACAGCGCTACAGACACATGGCTACAGACACAGAGCTACAGACACAGCGCTACAGACACAGAGCTACAGACACAGGGCTACAGACACAGAGCTACAGACACATGGCTACAGACACAGAGCTACAGACACATGGCTACAGACACAGAGCTACAGACACAGAGCTACAGACACAGAGCTACAGACACATGGCTACAGACACAGAGCTACAGACACCACTGACACCGGGCCACAGGCACAGAGCAACCACAACAGAAAATACAGACACAGGCACATATCTACAGACACAGAGCTACAGGAGCAACAGACACTACAGACACCGAGCTACAGACACGGGACCACAGACACGGGACCACGGGCACCACAGACACAGAGCTACAGACACAGGGCTACAGGAGCTAAAGACACAGAGCTACAGACACAGGGCTACAGACACAGGGCTACATACACATAGTTACAGACACACAGCTACTAACAATACAGACACAGGCACATAGCTACAGACACAGAGCTACAGACACGAGGCTACAGACACAGGGATACAGACACGAGGCTACAGGCACATAGCTACAGACACAGAGTTACAGGGTTACAGGAGCTAAAGACACAGAGCTACAGACACGAGGCTACAGACACAGGGATACAGACACGAGGCTACAGACACAGAGCTACAGACACAGAGTTACAGGGCTACAGACACAGGGCTACAGACACGTACCGTAGACTCAGTCAGTCCTCCTACAGACACGGTCAACCCCAGCAGTGTGTGGTACTGGTATTGGGGCAGTCTGAGCAGCTGGGTGATGTGGGGGAAGGCCTGAGACGGAGCGTTCCAGTTCAGACCCTCTGCCCCTTCACTGAGAGCACAGAGAGACACACAGGATCCAGTTAGTTTTTCAACTGAACTGAAATGGACATCTTTCATTGAAACGTGCCCACTGTATGAGATTACCCTGAGACATCCATAGTATTGTATGAGATTACCCTGAGCCATCCATAGTATTGTATGAGATTACCCAGAGACATCCATAGTATTGTATGAGATTACCCAGAGACATCCATAGAGTCCTGTATGAGATTACCCTGAGACATCCATAGTATTGTATGAGATTACCCTGAGCCATCCATAGAGTCCTGTATGAGATTACCCTGAGCCATTCATAGTATTGTATGAGATTACCCTGAGCCATCCATAGTATTGTATGAGATTACCCTGAGCCATCCATAGTATTGTATGAGATTACCCAGAGCCATCCATAGTATTGTATGAGATTACCCTGAGCCATCCATAGTATTGTATGAGATTACCCTGAGCCATCCATAGTATTGTATGAGATTACCCTGAGCCATCCATAGTATTGTATGAGATTACCCAGAGCCATCCATAGTATTGTATGAGATTACCCTGAGCCATCCATAGTATTGTATGAGATTACCCTGAGCCATCCATAGAGTATTATATGAGATTACCCTGAGCCATCCATAGTATTGTATGAGATTACCCTGAGCCATCCATAGTATTGTATGAGATTACCCTGAGCCATCCATAGTATTGTATGAGATTACCCAGAGCCATCCATAGTATTGTATGAGATTACCCTGAGCCATCCATAGTATTGTATGAGATTACCCTGAGTCATCCATAGTATTGTATGAGATTACCCAGAGCCATCCATAGTATTGTATGAGATTACCCTGAGCCATCCATAGAGTATTATATGAGATTACCCTGAGCCATCCATAGTATTGTATGAGATTACCCTGAGCCATCCATAGAGTCCTGTATGAGATTACCCTGAGCCATCCATAGTATTGTATGAGATTACCCTGAGCCATCCATAGTATTGTATGAGATTACCCTGAGCCATCCATAGTATTGTATGAGATGTGGTTGTCTCACCTAGCTACCTGAGAACTACTCAGTTGAGGGATAATGTAGTGACTGATGTGGTTGTCTCACCTAGCTACCTGATAACTACTCAGTTGAGGGATAATGTAGTGACTGATGTGGTTGTCTCACCTAGCTACCTGATAACTACTCTGAGTGATAATGTACTGACTGTAATGTGGTTGTCTCATCTAGCTACCTGATAACTACTCTGAGTGATGATGTACTGACTGTAATGTGGTTGTCTCATCTAGCTACCTTCAGATGTAAGTCACTTTGGATAAAAGCATCTGCTAAATGACAGCAATGTAAATGTGTTTAGACTCACGTTGGGAAGATGGCGAGCAGCTCCTCTCGGTGGGGGATGTGAGGTACTGCAGGGTTGTTACTATGGAGGAGCCTGACGAACACTGATCCAGCATGGGCTCTGTAGCGGTCGATCTTCTCTGCTGACTGCTGGGCCAAGCTACACATCATACCATTCACCCTGAGGAGGAGAGGAAAGATGAGAGAAGGAGGAGAGATGAGAGGAGTAGAGGAGAGAGGGAGATGAGGAGGGATGAGAGGAGTAGAGGAGATGAGGAGAGATGAGAGGAGGAAAGGGATGAGAGGAGTAGAGGAAAGAGGGAGATGAGGAGAGAGGGAGATGAGGAGAGAGGGAGGAGATGAGATGAGAGGAGGAGAGGGATGAGAGGGAGGAGATGAGGATAGATATGAGAGGAGGAGAGGGATGAGAGGGAGGAGATGAGGAGAGATGAGAGGTGGAGAGAGATGAGAGAGATGAGAGGAGGAGAGGGATGAGAGGGAGGAGAGATGAGAGGAGGAGAGAGATGAGGAGGAGAGGGATGAGAGGGAGGAGATGAGGAGAGAGGAGAGGAAGAGAGGGATGAGAGGAGAGAGGGATGAGATGAGGAGAGATGGAGCAGAGGAGGAGCAATAGATAAGAGGAGAGAGGGATGAGAGGAGGAGAGATGAGAGGAGGAGAGATGAGTGGGAGGAGAGGAGGAGAGATGAGTGGGAGGAGAGAGGGATGAGTGGGAGGAGAGGAGAGAGGGATGAGTGGGAGGAGAGGAGGAGAGATGAGTGGGAGGAGAGGAGAGAGGGATAAATGGAGAGGGAATTAAAGGCAGAGAATATAAAAAGGAGCTCAGGGAGGAAATGAATGGAGAGGTACAGCTATCATCCCCAATAATATCTTTCATTCCTACTACATCTGTCATAACACCTTCTCCCATCTTCTATAGAGAATGCTTATAAATGATCTACGAAGCATCTATGAAGGCCTTATGAGGGCCTGATGAAGGGTTTATGAAGGAATTATGAGGGCCTGATGAAGGGTTTATGAAGGGTTTATGAAGGGTTGATGAAGGGTTTATGAAGGAATTATGAGGGCCTGATGAAGGGTTTATGAGGGCCTGATGAAGGGTTTATGAAGGGTTTATGAGGGCCTTATGAAGGAATTATGAGGGCCTGATGAAGGGTTTATGAAGGGTTTATGAGGGCCTTATGAAGGGTTTATGAGGGCCTGATGAAGGGTTTATGAAGGGTTTATGAGGGCTCTATAAAGGTGTTAAAGTGGTACAGTGTGATTGAGGAAGTTATTCCATTGCTACTCACAGGTCTGGTGAGAGTAGTTGTGGAGCGGTGCCCACCACACACAGAGTCACCTCCATCAGGCTGGTCATGGCTGCCTCTCTCACCCTGGAGAGGAGGAGGAGAGAGATTAACACATTAAACACACAGAGACACCTCCATCAGGCTGGTCATGGCTGCCTCTCTCACCCTGGAGAGGAGGAGGAGAGAGATTAACACATTAAACACACAGAGTCACCTCCATCAGGCTGGTCATGGCTGCCTCTCTCACCCTGGAGAGGAGGAGGAGAGAGATTAACACATTAAACACACAGAGACACCTCCATCAGGCTGGTCATGGCTGCCTCTCTCACCCTGGAGAGGAGGAGGAGAGAGATGAATACATTAAACACACAGAGACACCTCCATCAGGCTGGTCATGGCTGCCTCTCTCACCCTGGAGAGGAGGAGGAGAGAGATGCATACATTAAACACACAGAGACACCTCCATCATGCTGGTCATGGCTGCCTCTCTCACCCTGGAGAGGAGGAGGAGAGAGATGAATACATTAAACACACAGAGTCACCTCCATCAGGCTGGTCATGGCTGCCTCTCTCACCCTGGAGAGGAGGAGGAGAGAGATTAACACATTAAACACACAGAGACACCTCCATCAGGCTGGTCATGGCTGCCTCTCTCACACTGGAGAGGAGGAGGAGAGAGATGAACACATTAAACACACAGAGACACCTCCATCAGGCTGGTCATGGCTGCCTCTCTCACCCTGGAGAGGAGGAGGAGAGAGATTAACACATTAAACACACAGAGACACCTCCATCAGGCTGGTCATGGCTGCCTCTCTCACCCTGGAGAGGAGGAGGAGAGAGATGAACACATTAAAACACACACACCTGAAATGCCACTAGTCACGGCACCGCCCCCGGGTCCTAAAAGCTCATATTCAAATCAGTTTGTCATGTCCCGAGGGCAGCTTTCGTTTGTGTGATAAGGTAATCAGGACATATACTCTAATGTCATGCCCTGAGAGGGGAGCCACAGTGTGTGTGTGTGTGTGTGTGTGTGTGTGTGTGTGTGTGTGTGTGTGTGTGTGTCTAAGTGGCTGTCTGTCTGTATGTGCCTGTGTGTGAACACGCGTGCGGAGCGACAGTTAACAGGTGGAGAGAATGCTGTAAAAGGGGTCCAGTTCATCACAGACAGACAGACAGACAGACAGGCAGACAGACAGACAACTAGTTGATGTAATATTAAGGCTGTAATAAGGAGTAAAGGACATAGATCAGTCATCATTCTCTACAAGCCTCCTCCATCCTCCATCCAACTACCACACAGACAGACAGAGAGAGAGACAGACGGACGGACGGACGGACAAACGGACGGACAGACGGACAGACAGAAACTAGTTGATGTAATATTAAGGCTGTAATAAGGAGTAAAGGTCATAGATCAGAGTCATCATTCTCTACAAGCCTCCTCCCTCCTCCATCCAACTACCTCATCCCCATATTGTTATTTATTGTTTTGCTCCTTTGCACCCCAGTATCTCTACCTGCACATCTGTCACCCCAGTATCTCTACCTGCACATCTGTCACCCCAGTATCTCTACCTGCACATCTGTCACCCCAGTATCTCTACCTGCACATTCATCTTCTGCACATCTGTCATTCCAGTGTTTAATTGCTATATTGTAATTATTTCTGCACTATGGCCTATTTATTGCCTTACCTCTCTAATCTTACTTCATTTGCACACACTGTATACAGACTTTTTCTCTATTGTATTATTGACTGTATGTTACTGTACTCCATGTATAACTCTGTATAACTCTGTGTTGTTGTTTTTGTCACACTGCTTTGCTTTCTCTTGACCAGGTCGCAGTTGTAAATGAGAACTTGTTCTCAACTGGCCTCCCTGGTTAAATAAAGGTGTTCTCAACTAGCCTCCCTGGTTAAATAAAGGTGTTCTCAACTGGCCTCCCTGGTTAAATAAAGGTGTTCTCAACTAGCCTCCCTGGTTAAATAAAGGTGTTCTGAACTAGCCTACCTGGTTAAATAAAGGTGTTCTCAACTAGCCTCCCTGGTTAAATAAAGGTGTTCTCAACTAGCCTACCTGGTTAAATAAAGGTGTTCTCAACTAGCCTACCTGGTTAAATAAAGGTGTTCTCAACTAGCCTACCTGGTTAAATAAAGGTGTTCTGAACTAGCCTACCTGGTTAAATAAAGGTGTTCTCAACTAGCCTACCTGGTTAAATAAAGGTGTTCTCAACTGGCCTACCTGGTTAAATAAAGGTGTTCTCAACTAGCCTACCTGGTTAAATAAAGGTGTTCTCAACTGGCCTACCTGGTTAAATAAAGGTGTTCTCAACTAGCCTACCTGGTTAAATAAAGGTGTTCTCAACTGGCCTCCCTGGTTAAATAAAGGTGTTCTCAACTGGCCTCCCTGGTTAAATAAAGGTGTTCTCAACTAGCCTACCTGGTTAAATAAAGGTGTTCTCAACTAGCCTACCTGGTTAAATAAAGGTGTTCTCAACTAGCCTACCTGGTTAAATAAAGGTGTTCTCAACTAGCCTACCTGGTTAAATAAAGGTGTTCTCAACTAGTCTACCTGGTTAAATAAAGGTGTTCTCAACTGGCCTACCTGGTTAAATAAAGGTGTTCTCAACTAGCCTACCTGGTTAAATAAAGGTGTTCTCAACTAGCCTCCCTGGTTAAATAAAGGTGTTCTCAACTAGCCTACCTGGTTAAATAAAGGTGTTCTCAACTAGCCTACCTGGTTAAATAAAGGTGTTCTCAACTAGCCTACCTGGTTAAATAAAGGTGTTCTCAACTAGCCTACCTGGTTAAATAAAGGTGTTCTCAACTAGCCTACCTGGTTAAATAAAGGTGTTCTCAACTAGCCTACCTGGTTAAATAAAGGTGCTCTCAACTAGCCTACCTGGTTAAATAAAGGTGTTCTCAACTAGCCTACCTGGTTAAATAAAGGTGTTCTCAACTAGCCTACCTGGTTAAATAAAGGTGTTCTCAACTAGCCTACCTGGTTAAATAAAGGTGTTCTCAACTGGCCTACCTGGTTAAATAAAGGTGTTCTCAACTAGCCTACCTGGTTAAATAAAGGTGTTCTCAACTGGTCTACCTGGTTAAATAAAGGTGTTCTCAACTGGCCTACCTGGTTAAATAAAGGTGTTCTCAACTAGCCTACCTGGTTAAATAAAGGTGTTCTCAACTGGCCTACCTGGTTAAATAAAGGTGTTCTCAACTAGTCTACCTGGTTAAATAAAGGTGTTCTCAACTGGCCTACCTGGTTAAATAAAGGTGTTCTCAACTAGCCTACCTGGTTAAATAAAGGTGTTCTCAACTAGCCTACCTGGTTAAATAAAGGTGTTCTCAACTGGCCTACCTGGTTAAATAAAGGTGTTCTCAACTGGCCTACCTGGTTAAATAAAGGTGTTCTCAACTAGCCTACCTGGTTAAATAAAGGTGTTCTCAACTGGCCTACCTGGTTAAATAAAGGTGTTCTCAACTAGTCTACCTGGTTAAATAAAGGTGTTCTCAACTGGCCTACCTGGTTAAATAAAGGTGTTCTCAACTAGCCTACCTGGTTAAATAAAGGTGTTCTCAACTAGCCTACCTGGTTAAATAAAGGTGTTCTCAACTGGCCTACCTGGTTAAATAAAGGTGTTCTCAACTGGCCTACCTGGTTAAATAAAGGTGTTCTCAACTAGCCTACCTGGTTAAATAAAGGTGAAATACAATTTTAAAAAAAGAAGCAACCAGTTCAAAGTTAGTTGATGTCTGGTGAGCAGCAGCATTGAAGGCCAGGCAACAGACCTGGTTAAACCAATCAGAAACAGATATCAGCCACAGGACTGTCCTGTTAGAACAAAAGGTATGATGATTCAACCTCACGACATGTCTCTCCTTCCTCCTCTCTTACTCCACCTCACAGAGGAATGTGTCCCCCACTGGAGAAGGGAGAGAGAGAGAGAAAGACGGAAAGACAGAACGACAGAGAGAGAGAAAGACAGGGAGAAGGACAGCGAGAGTGACAGAGAGAGAGAGAGAGATAGAGAGACAGAGAGAGATAGATACAAACAGACAGAGAGAGGGAGAGCGGGAGAGAGAGACAGATAGAGACAGAGAGAGAGACAGAGACAGATAGAGACAGAGAGAGAGACAGACAGACAGACAGAGGGAGAGAGAGACAGAGAGAGAGAGAGAGAGACAGAGAGAGGATAGACAGATAGAGATCACACAACAAAGAGAAAAGGAGAAAGTCCGTGCCACAGCAGGCCCAGGTGACACGCCAGGTGACATTCCTGTCAGGTAAACTAACTAAGCATTGCCCGGGGCCACCAGGTGTGACACATGCCTGTAGGGCAGGGAGAGGAGTCTTGAAAGGGAGTGATTCAGGCCCTCTGGGCAGGGGTAAACTTGGGGTAGTGTGTGTGTGTGTGTGTGTCTCACTCACCAGGCTCCTACGTCTCCTCTGCTGTCCAGTGTGTAGTCAGTCATACAGTCCAGCAGAGCTCTGTAGACAGCGGACACATTCCCCTCACACACCACAGAATCAGAACTACCCTGGGCTGATACCCCTGCTGTCACACACACCCTGACAGAGAGACAGGTAGATCGAGGGGGATGGGAGGGGAGAGAGACAATAAAAACTACTTTTTATTGTTCATTTCACTTTTATTTATTATCTACTTCACTTGCTTTGGCATCGTAAACATATGTTTCCCATGCCAATAAAGCGCTTGAATTGAAATTGAAATGAAATTGAAAGAGAGAGAGAGAGAGAGAGAGAGAGAGAGAGAGAGAGAGAGAGAGAGAGAGAGAGAGAAAGTCTGAGTTGGATATATTGAAAGAAAAGAACAGTGAGTTAGAGAGGAAGGGTAAGATTCAGACAGAGTTTGAGAGGAAGGGTAAGATTCAGACAGAGTTTGAGAGGAAGGGTAAGATTCAGACAGAGTTAGAGAGGAAGGGTAAGATTCAGACAGAGTTTGAGAGGAAGGGTAAGATTCAGACAGAGTTAGAGAGGAAGGGTAAGATTCAGACAGAGTTAGAGAGGAAGGGTAAGATTCAGACAGAGTTAGACGGGTTAGAGACAGACGGAGGGGAAACATGAGGGGAGGACAGACATGATAGACAGGTCCTACAGGTACAACCAGATGGCTATTTACTTCTGACTACAACCCTAACACTACAGTTGACCTCTTACCCCAGAAGACAAACAACTAGACAGACAGGGAGGGAGGGAGGGAAGGAGTCAGGGAGGGAGAGGTAGAGGAGTACAGGGGGGAGGAGTGGAGGGAGGAGGAGAAGAGAGGTGGAGGAGTGGAGGGAGGAGGAGTAGAGAGGTGGAGGAGTAAAGAGGTGGAGGAGTAGAGAGGTGGAAGAGTAAAGAGGTGGAGGAGTAGAGAGGTGGAGGAGTGGAGGGAGGAGGAGTAGAGAGGTGGAGGAGTAGAGAGGTGGAGGGAGGAGGGAGGAGGAGTAGAGAGGTGGAGGAGAAGAGAGGTGGAGGAGTGGAGGGAGGAGGAGTAGAGAGGTGGAGGAGTAAAGAGGTGGAGGAGTAGAGAGGTGGAGGAGTAGAGAGGTGGAGGAGTAGAGAGGTGGAGGAGTGGAGGGAGGAAGAGTAAAGAGGTGGAGGAGTGGAGGGAGGAGGAGTAGAGAGGTGGAGGGAGGAGGAGTAGAGAGGTGGAGGGAGGAGGAGTAGAGAGGTGGAGGGAGGAGTAGAGAGGTGGAGGAGTGGAGAGGTGGAGGAGTGGAGGGAGGAAGAGTAAAGAGGTGGAGGAGTGGAGGGAGGAGGAGTAGAGAGGTGGAGGGAGGAGGAGTAGAGAGGTGGAGGGAGGAGGAGTAGAGAGGTGGAGGAGTGGAGAGGTGGAGGAGTGGAGGGAGGAAGAGTAAAGAGGTGGAGGAGTGGAGGGAGGAGGAGTAGAGAGGTGGAGGGAGGAGTAGAGAGGTG
Source organism: Oncorhynchus clarkii lewisi (assembly GCF_045791955.1). Lineage (NCBI taxonomy): Eukaryota > Metazoa > Chordata > Actinopteri > Salmoniformes > Salmonidae > Oncorhynchus > Oncorhynchus clarkii. The sequence continues at coordinate 21,795 of NW_027258631.1, read as the reverse complement.
GAGGGAGAAGGAGTAGAGAGGTGGAGGGAGAAGGAGTAGAGAGGTGGAGGGAGGATGAGTAGAGAGGTGGAGGGAGGAGGAGTAGAGAGGTGGAGGAGTGGAGGGAGGAGGAGTAGAGAGGTGGAGGAGTGGAGGGAGGAGGAGTAGAGAGGTGGAGGAGTGGAGGAGTAGAGAGGTGGAGGGAGGAGGAGTAGAGAGGTGGAGGAGGAGTAGAGAGGTGGAGGAGTGGAGGGAGGAGGAGTAAAGGGGGAGGAGAGGTCGAGGAGTGGAAGGAGGAGGAGTAGAGAGGTGGAGGAGTAGAGAGGTGGAGGGAGGAGGAGTAGCGAGGTGGAGGAGTAGAGAGGTGGAAGGAGGAGGAGTAGAGAGGTGGAGGAGTAGAGGGAGGAGGAGTAGAGAGGTGGAGGAGTGGAGGGAGGAGGAGTAGAGAGGTGGAGGGAGGAGGAGTAGAGAGGTGGAGGAGTAGAGGGAGGAGGAGTAGAGATGTGGAGGAGTAGAGGGAGGAGGAGTAGAGAGGTGGAGGAGTAGAGAGGTGGAGGAGAGGTGGAGGAGTGGAGGGAGGAGGAGTAAAGGGGGAGGAGGAGTAAAGGGGGAGGAGGAGTAAAGGGGGAGGAGTAGAGGGGGAGGAGTAGAAAGGTGGAGGAGTAGAGGGAGAGGAGTGGAGATAGATGAAGAAGAGGATGGAAGAGTACAGAGTACAGACTCACTGTGCCATGGCCTTGGCAGCATCTCTCCTGGCCTCTGTGAAGCACACCTCCCTCTGACTACAGCTCTGCTGAAGACCTGACAGGATCTGAAAGACACAAGCCTGACATAACGTGTCCTGCTGAAACTGACCTGAGGCCCTGTGTTCAACGCTGCTACAACAGAGTACCTGGTGTAGTGTTATTAACTAACAGGTGTAGTGTTATTAACTAACAGGTGTTATTAACTAACAGGTGTAGTGTTATTAACTAACAGGTGTTATTAACTAACAGGTGTAGTGTTATTAACTAACAGGTGTTATTAACTAACAGGTGTTGTGTTATTAACTAACAGGTGTAGTGTTATTAACTAACAGGTGTTATTAACTAACAGGTGTGGTGTTATTAACTAACAGGTGTTATTAACTAACAGGTGTAGTGTAATTAACTAACAGGTGTAGTGTAATTAACTAACAGGTGTTATTAACTAACAGGTGTTATTAACTAACAGGTGTATTTAACTAACAGGTGTGGTGTTATTAACTAACAGGTGTGGATTTATTAACTAACAGGTGTAGTGTAATTAACTAACAGGTGTTGTGTTATTAACTAACAGGTGTAGTGTTATTAACTAACAGGTGTAGTGTAATTAACTAACAGGTGTTATTAACTAACAGGTGTAGTGTTATTAACTAACAGGTGTAGTGTTATTAACTAACAGGTGTAGTGTAATTAACTAACAGGTGTTATTAACTAACAGGTGTAGTGTAATTAACTAACAGGTGTTATTAACTAACAGGTGTAGTGTTATTAACTAACAGGTGTAGTGTAATTAACTAACAGGTGTTATTAACTAACAGGTGTGGTGTTATTAACTAACAGGTGTTATTAACTAACAGGTGTAGTGTAATTAACTAACAGGTGTTATTAACTAACAGGTGTTATTAACTAACAGGTGTATTTAACAGGTGTTATTAACTAACAGGTGTTACTAACTAACAGGTGTAGTGTTATTAACTAACAGGTGTTACTAACTAACAGGTGTAGTGGTATTAACTAACAGGTGTTACTAACTAACAGGTGTTATTAACTAACAGGTGTTACTAACTAACAGGTGTTACTAACTAACAGGTGTAGTGTTATTAACTAACAGGTGTAGTGTTATTAACTAACAGGTGTAGTGTTATTAACTAACAGGTGTTACTAACTAACAGGTGTTATTAACTAACAGGTGTTATTAACTAACAGGTGTTATTAACTAACAGGTGTTACTAACTAACAGGTGTAGTGTTATTAACTAACAGGTGTAGTGTTATTAACTAACAGGTGTAGTGTTATTAACTAACAGGTGTTACTAACTAACAGGTGTTATTAACTAACAGGTGTTATTAACTAACAGGTGTTATTAACTAACAGGTGTTATTAACTAACAGGTGTTATTAACTAACAGGTGTTACTAACTAACAGGTGTAGTGTTATTAACTAACAGGTGTTACTAACTAACAGGGGTAGTGTTATTAACTAACAGGTGTAGTGTAATTAACTAACAGGTGTAGTGTTATTAACTAACAGGTGTTATTAACTAACAGGTGTAATTAACTAACAGGTGTAGTGGTATTAACTAACAGGTGTAGTGTTATTAACTAACAGGTGTGGTGTTATTAACTAACAGGTGTTACTAACTAACAGGTGTAGTGTTATTAACTAACAGGTGTTACTAACTAACAGGTGTAGTGGTATTACCTAACAGGTGTTATTAACTAACAGGTGATATTAACTAACAGGTGTAGTGGTATTAACTAACAGGTGTTATTAACTAACAGGTTATATTAACTAACAGGTGTAGTGTTATTAACTAACAGGTGTTACTAACTAACAGGTGTAGTGTTATTAACTAACAGGTGTAGTGTAATTAACTAACAGGTGTTATTAACTAACAGGTGTTACTAACTAACAGGTGTAGTGTTATTAACTAACAGGTGTAGTGTTATTAACTAACAGGTGTTATTAACTAACAGGTGTTATTAACTAACAGGTGTAATTAACTAACAGGTGTAGTGGTATTAACTAACAGGTGTAGTGTTATTAAGTAACAGGTGTTATTAACTAACAGGTGTTATTAACTAACAGGTGTAATTAACTAACAGGTGTAATTAACTAACAGGTGTAGTGTTATTAACTAACAGGTGTAGTGTTATTAACTAACAGGTGTAGTGTAATTAACTAACAGGTGTTATTAACTAACAGGTGTTATTAACTAACAGGTGTAGTCTTATTAACTAACAGGTGTTATTAACTAACAGGTGTTATTAACTAACAGGTGTAATTAACTAACAGGTGTAGTGTTAACTAACAGGTGTAGTGTTATTAACTAACAGGTGTAGTGTAATTAACTAACAGGTGTTATTAACTAACAGGTGTAGTGTTATTAACTAACAGGTGTAGTGGTATTAACTAACAGGTGTTATTAACTAACAGGTGTAGTGTAATTAACTAACAGGTGTTATTAACTAACAGGTGTAGTGTTAACTAACAGGTGTAGTGGTATTAACTAACAGGTGTAGTGTTATTAACTAACAGGTGTTATTAACTAACAGGTGTAGTGTTATTAACTAACAGGTGTTATTACCTAACATGTGATGTGTTATTAACTAACAGGTGTAGTGTAATTAACTAACAGGTGTTATTAACTAACAGGTGTAGTGGTATTAACTAACAGGTGTTATTAACTAACAGGTGTAGTGGTATTAACTAACAGGTGTTATTAACTAACAGGTGATATTAACTAACAGGTGTAGTGTTATTAACTAACAGGTGTTATTAACTAACAGGTGTAGTGGTATTAACTAACAGGTGTTATTAACTAACAGGTGTAGTGTAATTAACTAACAGGTGTAGTGGTATTAACTAACAGGTGTTATTAACTAACAGGTGTAGTGTTAACTAACAGGTGTAGTGGTATTAACTAACAGGTGTAGTGTTATTAACTAACAGGTGTTATTAACTAACAGGTGTAGTGTTTTTAACTAACAGGTGTTATTACCTAACAGGTGTAGTGTTATTAACTAACAGGTGTAGTGTTATTAACTAACAGGTGTAGTGTAATTAACTAACATGTGTTATTAACTAACAGGTGTAGTGGTATTAACTAACAGGTGTTATTAACTAACAGGTGATATTAACTAACAGGTGTAGTGGTATTAACTAACAGGTGTTATTAACTAACAGGTGATATTAACTAACAGGTGTAGTGGTATTAACTAACAGGTGTTATTAACTAACAGGTGTGGTGTTATTAACTAACAGGTGTTATTAACTAACAGGTGTAGTGTAATTAACTAACAGGTGTTATTAACTAACAGGTGTTATTAACTAACAGGTGTATTTAACAGGTGTTATTAACTAACAGGTGTTACTAACTAACAGGTGTAGTGTTATTAACTAACAGGTGTTACTAACTAACAGGCGTAGTGTTATTAACTAACAGGTGTAGTGTTATTAACTAACAGGTGTTATTAACTAACAGGTGTTATTAACTAACAGGTGTTATTAACTAACAGGTGTTACTAACTAACAGGTGTAGTGTTATTAACTAACAGGTGTAGTGTTATTAACTAACAGGTGTTATTAACTAACAGGTGTAGTGTAATTAACTAACAGGTGTAGTGTAATTAACTAACAGGTGTAGTGTTATTAACTAACAGGTGTTACTAATTAACAGGTGTTATTAACTAACAGGTGTTATTAACTAACAGGTGTTACTAACTAACAGGTGTTATTAACTAACAGGTGTTACTAACTAACAGGTGTAGTGTTATTAACTAACAGGTGTAGTGTTATTAACTAACAGGTGATATTAACTAACAGGTGTAGTGGTATTAACTAACAGGTGTTATTAACTAACAGGTGATATTAACTAACAGGTGTAGTGTTATTAACTAACAGGTGTTACTAACTAACAGGTGTAGTGTTATTAACTAACAGGTGTAGTGTAATTAACTAACAGGTGTTATTAACTAACAGGTGTTACTAACTAACAGGTGTAGTGTTATTAACTAACAGGTGTAGTGTTATTAACTAACAGGTGTTATTAACTAACAGGTGTTATTAACTAACAGGTGTAATTAACTAACAGGTGTAGTGGTATTAACTAACAGGTGCAGTGTTATTAACTAACAGGTGTAGTGTAATTAACTAACATGTGTTATTAACTAACAGGTGTAGTGGTATTAACTAACAGGTGTTATTAACTAACAGGTGATATTAACTAACAGGTGTAGTGGTATTAACTAACAGGTGTTATTAACTAACAGGTGATATTAACTAACAGGTGTAGTGGTATTAACTAACAGGTGTTATTAACTAACAGGTGTGGTGTTATTAACTAACAGGTGTTATTAACTAACAGGTGTAGTGTAATTAACTAACAGGTGTTATTAACTAACAGGTGTTATTAACTAACAGGTGTTATTAACTAACAGGTGTATTTAACAGGTGTTATTAACTAACAGGTGTTACTAACTAACAGGTGTAGTGTTATTAACTAACAGGTGTTACTAACTAACAGGTGTAGTGTTATTAACTAACAGGTGTAGTGTTATTAACTAACAGGTGTTATTAACTAACAGGTGTTATTAACTAACAGGTGTTATTAACTAACAGGTGTTACTAACTAACAGGTGTAGTGTTATTAACTAACAGGTGTAGTGTTATTAACTAACAGGTGTTATTAACTAACAGGTGTAGTGTAATTAACTAACAGGTGTAGTGTTATTAACTAACAGGTGTAGTGTTATTAACTAACAGGTGTTACTAATTAACAGGTGTTATTAACTAACAGGTGTTATTAACTAACAGGTGTTACTAACTAACAGGTGTTATTAACTAACAGGTGTTACTAACTAACAGGTGTAGTGTTATTAACTAACAGGTGTAGTGTTATTAACTAACAGGTGATATTAACTAACAGGTGTAGTGGTATTAACTAACAGGTGTTATTAACTAACAGGTGATATTAACTAACAGGTGTAGTGTTATTAACTAACAGGTGTAGTGTTATTAACTAACAGGTGTTATTAACTAACAGGTGTAGTGTAATTAACTAACAGGTGTAGTGTTATTAACTAACAGGTGTAGTGTTATTAACTAACAGGTGTTACTAACTAACAGGTGTAGTGTTATTAACTAACAGGTGTAGTGTAATTAACTAACAGGTGTTATTAACTAACAGGTGTTACTAACTAACAGGTGTAGTGTTATTAACTAACAGGTGTAGTGTTATTAACTAACAGGTGTTATTAACTAACAGGTGTTATTAACTAACAGGTGTAATTAACTAACAGGTGTAGTGGTATTAACTAACAGGTGCAGTGTTATTAACTAACAGGTGTTATTAACTAACAGGTGTTATTAACTAACAGGTGTAATTAACTAACAGGTGTAATTAACTAACAGGTGTAGTGTTATTAACTAACAGGTGTAGTGTTATTAACTAACAGGTGTAGTGTAATTAACTAACAGGTGTTATTAACTAACAGGTGTTATTAACTAACAGGTGTAGTCTTATTAACTAACAGGTGTTATTAACTAACAGGTGTTATTAACTAACAGGTGTAATTAACTAACAGGTGTAGTGTTAACTAACAGGTGTAGTGTTATTAACTAACAGGTGTAGTGTAATTAACTAACAGGTGTTATTAACTAACAGGTGTAGTGTTATTAACTAACAGGTGTAGTGGTATTAACTAACAGGTGTTATTAACTAACAGGTGTAGTGTAATTAACTAACAGGTGTTATTAACTAACAGGTGTAGTGTTAACTAACAGGTGTAGTGGTATTAACTAACAGGTGTAGTGTTATTAACTAACAGGTGTTATTAACTAACAGGTGTAGTGTTATTAACTAACAGGTGTTATTACCTAACATGTGATGTGTTATTAACTAACAGGTGTAGTGTAATTAACTAACAGGTGTTATTAACTAACAGGTGTAGTGGTATTAACTAACAGGTGTTATTAACTAACAGGTGTAGTGGTATTAACTAACAGGTGTTATTAACTAACAGGTGATATTAACTAACAGGTGTAGTGTTATTAACTAACAGGTGTTATTAACTAACAGGTGTAGTGGTATTAACTAACAGGTGTTATTAACTAACAGGTGTAGTGTAATTAACTAACAGGTGTAGTGGTATTAACTAACAGGTGTTATTAACTAACAGGTGTAGTGTTAACTAACAGGTGTAGTGGTATTAACTAACAGGTGTAGTGTTATTAACTAACAGGTGTTATTAACTAACAGGTGTAGTGTTTTTAACTAACAGGTGTTATTACCTAACAGGTGTAGTGTTATTAACTAACAGGTGTAGTGTTATTAACTAACAGGTGTAGTGTAATTAACTAACATGTGTTATTAACTAACAGGTGTAGTGGTATTAACTAACAGGTGTTATTAACTAACAGGTGATATTAACTAACAGGTGTAGTGGTATTAACTAACAGGTGTTATTAACTAACAGGTGATATTAACTAACAGGTGTAGTGGTATTAACTAACAGGTGTTATTAACTAACAGGTGTGGTGTTATTAACTAACAGGTGTAGTGTAATTAACAGGTGTTATTAACTAACAGGTGTTATTAACTAACAGGTGTATTTAACAGGTGTTATTAACTAACAGGTGTTACTAACTAACAGGTGTAGTGTTATTAACTAACAGGTGTTACTAACTAACAGGTGTAGTGTTATTAACTAACAGGTGTTATTAACTAACAGGTGTAGTGTTATTAACTAACAGGTGTTACTAACTAACAGGTGTTATTAACTAACAGGTGTTATTAACTAACAGGTGTTACTAACTAACAGGTGTAGTGTTATTAACTAACAGGTGTAGTGTTATTAACTAACAGGTGTTATTAACTAACAGGTGTAGTGTAATTAACTAACAGGTGTAGTGTTATTAACTAACAGGTGTAGTGTTATTAACTAACAGGTGTTATTAACTAACAGGTGTAATTAACTAACAGGTGTAATTAACTAACAGGTGTAGTGGTATTAACTAACAGGTGTAGTGTTATTAACTAACAGGTGTGGTGTTATTAACTAACAGGTGTTACTAACTAACAGGTGTAGTGTTATTAACTAACAGGTGTTACTAACTAACAGGTGTAGTGGTATTAACTAACAGGTGTTATTAACTAACAGGTGTTATTAACTAACAGGTGATATTAACTAACAGGTGTAGTGTTATTAACTAACAGGTGTTATTAACTAACAGGTGTTACTAACTAACAGGTGTAGTGTTATTAACTAACAGGTGTAGTGTTATTAACTAACAGGTGATATTAACTAACAGGTGTAGTGGTATTAACTAACAGGAGTTATTAACTAACAGGTGTAATTAACTAACAGGTGTAGTGTTATTAACTAACAGGTGTAGTGTTATTAACTAACAGGTGATATTAACTAACAGGTGTAGTGGTATTAACTAACAGGAGTTATTAACTAACAGGTGATATTAACTAACAGGTGTAGTGTTATTAACTAACAGGTGTTACTAACTAACAGGTGTAGTGTTATTAACTAACAGGTGTAGTGTAATTAACTAACAGGTGTTATTAACTAACAGGTGTTACTAACTAACAGGTGTAGTGTTATTAACTAACAGGTGTAGTGTTATTAACTAACAGGTGTTATTAACTAACAGGTGTTATTAACAAACAGGTGTAATTAACTAACAGGTGTAGTGTTATTAACTAACAGGTGTTATTAACTAACAGGTGTTATTAACTAACAGGTGTAATTAACTAACAGGTGTAGTGTTATTAACTAACAGGTGTAGTGTCATTAACTAACAGGTGTAGTGTAATTAACTAACAGGTGTTATTAACTAACAGGTGTTATTAACTAACAGGTGTTATTAACTAACAGGTGTTATTAACTAACAGGTGTTATTAACTAACAGGTGTAGTGTTAACTAACAGGTGTAGTGTTATTAACTAACAGGTGTAGTGTAATTAACTAACAGGTGTTATTAACTAACAGGTGTAGTGTTATTAACTAACAGGTGTAGTGGTATTAACTAACAGGTGTTATTAACTAACAGGTGTAGTGTAATTAACTAACAGGTGTTATTAACTAACAGGTGTAGTGTTAACTAACAGGTGTAGTGGTATTAACTAACAGGTGTAGTGTTATTAACTAACAGGTGTTATTAACTAACAGGTGTAGTGTTATTAACTAACAGGTGTTATTACCTAACATGTGATGTGTTATTAACTAACAGGTGTAGTGTAATTAACTAACAGGTGTTATTAACTAACAGGTGTAGTGGTATTAACTAACAGGTGTTATTAACTAACAGGTGTAGTGGTATTAACTAACAGGTGTTATTAACTAACAGGTGATATTAACTAACAGGTGTAGTGTTATTAACTAACAGGTGTTATTAACTAACAGGTGTAGTGGTATTAACTAACAGGTGTTATTAACTAACAGGTGTAGTGTAATTAACTAACAGGTGTAGTGGTATTAACTAACAGGTGTTATTAACTAACAGGTGTAGTGTTAACTAACAGGTGTAGCGGTATTAACTAACAGGTGTAGTGTTATTAACTAACAGGTGTTATTAACTAACAGGTGTAGTGTTTTTAACTAACAGGTGTTATTACCTAACAGGTGTAGTGTTATTAACTAACAGGTGTAGTGTTATTAACTAACAGGTGTAGTGTAATTAACTAACATGTGTTATTAACTAACAGGTGTAGTGGTATTAACTAACAGGTGTTATTAACTAACAGGTGTAGTGTTAACTAACAGGTGTAGTGGTATTAACTAACAGGTGTAGTGTTATTAACTAACAGGTGTTATTAACTAACAGGTGTAGTGTTTTTAACTAACAGGTGTTATTACCTAACAGGTGTAGTGTTATTAACTAACAGGTGTAGTGTTATTAACTAACAGGTGTAGTGTTATTAACTAACAGGTGTAGTGTAATTAACTAACATGTGTTATTAACTAACAGGTGTAGTGGTATTAACTAACAGGTGTTATTAACTAACAGGTGATATTAACTAACAGGTGTAGTGGTATTAACTAACAGGTGTTATTAACTAACAGGTGATATTAACTAACAGGTGTAGTGGTATTAACTAACAGGTGTTATTAACTAACAGGTGTGGTGTTATTAACTAACAGGTGTTATTAACTAACAGGTGTAGTGTAATTAACTAACAGGTGTTATTAACTAACAGGTGTTATTAACTAACAGGTGTATTTAACAGGTGTTATTAACTAACAGGTGTTACTAACTAACAGGTGTAGTGTTATTAACTAACAGGTGTTACTAACTAACAGGTGTAGTGTTATTAACTAACAGGTGTAGTGTTATTAACTAACAGGTGTTATTAACTAACAGGTGTTATTAACTAACAGGTGTTATTAACTAACAGGTGTTACTAACTAACAGGTGTAGTGTTATTAACTAACAGGTGTAGTGTTATTAACTAACAGGTGTTATTAACTAACAGGTGTAGTGTAATTAACTAACAGGTGTAGTGTTATTAACTAACAGGTGTAGTGTTATTAACTAACAGGTGTTACTAATTAACAGGTGTTATTAACTAACAGGTGTTATTAACTAACAGGTGTTACTAACTAACAGGTGTTATTAACTAACAGGTGTTACTAACTAACAGGTGTAGTGTTATTAACTAACAGGTGTAGTGTTATTAACTAACAGGTGATATTAACTAACAGGTGTAGTGGTATTAACTAACAGGTGTTATTAACTAACAGGTGATATTAACTAACAGGTGTAGTGTTATTAACTAACAGGTGTTACTAACTAACAGGTGTAGTGTTATTAACTAACAGGTGTAGTGTAATTAACTAACAGGTGTTATTAACTAACAGGTGTTACTAACTAACAGGTGTAGTGTTATTAACTAACAGGTGTAGTGTTATTAACTAACAGGTGTTATTAACTAACAGGTGTTATTAACTAACAGGTGTAATTAACTAACAGGTGTAGTGGTATTAACTAACAGGTGCAGTGTTATTAACTAACAGGTGTTATTAACTAACAGGTGTTATTAACTAACAGGTGTAATTAACTAACAGGTGTAATTAACTAACAGGTGTAGTGTTATTAACTAACAGGTGTAGTGTTATTAACTAACAGGTGTAGTGTAATTAACTAACAGGTGTTATTAACTAACAGGTGTTATTAACTAACAGGTGTAGTCTTATTAACTAACAGGTGTTATTAACTAACAGGTGTTATTAACTAACAGGTGTAATTAACTAACAGGTGTAGTGTTAACTAACAGGTGTAGTGTTATTAACTAACAGGTGTAGTGTAATTAACTAACAGGTGTAGTGGTATTAACTAACAGGTGTTATTAACTAACAGGTGTAGTGTAATTAACTAACAGGTGTTATTAACTAACAGGTGTAGTGTTAACTAACAGGTGTAGTGGTATTAACTAACAGGTGTAGTGTTATTAACTAACAGGTGTTATTAACTAACAGGTGTAGTGTTATTAACTAACAGGTGTTATTACCTAACATGTGATGTGTTATTAACTAACAGGTGTAGTGTAATTAACTAACAGGTGTTATTAACTAACAGGTGTAGTGGTATTAACTAACAGGTGTTATTAACTAACAGGTGTTATTAACTAACAGGTGATATTAACTAACAGGTGTAGTGTTATTAACTAACAGGTGTTATTAACTAACAGGTGTAGTGGTATTAACTAACAGGTGTTATTAACTAACAGGTGTAGTGTAATTAACTAACAGGTGTAGTGGTATTAACTAACAGGTGTTATTAACTAACAGGTGTAGTGTTAACTAACAGGTGTAGTGGTATTAACTAACAGGTGTAGTGTTATTAACTAACAGGTGTTATTAACTAACAGGTGTAGTGTTTTTAACTAACAGGTGTTATTACCTAACAGGTGTAGTGTTATTAACTAACAGGTGTAGTGTTATTAACTAACAGGTGTAGTGTAATTAACTAACATGTGTTATTAACTAACAGGTGTAGTGGTATTAACTAACAGGTGTTATTAACTAACAGGTGATATTAACTAACAGGTGTAGTGGTATTAACTAACAGGTGTTATTAACTAACAGGTGATATTAACTAACAGGTGTAGTGGTATTAACTAACAGGTGTTATTAACTAACAGGTGTGGTGTTATTAACTAACAGGTGTAGTGTAATTAACAGGTGTTATTAACTAACAGGTGTTATTAACTAACAGGTGTATTTAACAGGTGTTATTAACTAACAGGTGTTACTAACTAACAGGTGTAGTGTTATTAACTAACAGGTGTTACTAACTAACAGGTGTAGTGTTATTAACTAACAGGTGTTATTAACTAACAGGTGTAGTGTTATTAACTAACAGGTGTTACTAACTAACAGGTGTTATTAACTAACAGGTGTTATTAACTAACAGGTGTTACTAACTAACAGGTGTAGTGTTATTAACTAACAGGTGTAGTGTTATTAACTAACAGGTGTTATTAACTAACAGGTGTAGTGTAATTAACTAACAGGTGTAGTGTTATTAACTAACAGGTGTTATTAACTAACAGGTGTTATTAACTAACAGGTGTAATTAACTAACAGGTGTAGTGGTATTAACTAACAGGTGCAGTGTTATTAACTAACAGGTGTTATTAACTAACAGGTGTTATTAACTAACAGGTGTAATTAACTAACAGGTGTAATTAACTAACAGGTGTAGTGTTATTAACTAACAGGTGTAGTGTTATTAACTAACAGGTGTAGTGTAATTAACTAACAGGTGTTATTAACTAACAGGTGTTATTAACTAACAGGTGTAGTCTTATTAACTAACAGGTGTTATTAACTAACAGGTGTTATTAACTAACAGGTGTAATTAACTAACAGGTGTAGTGTTAACTAACAGGTGTAGTGTTATTAACTAACAGGTGTAGTGTAATTAACTAACAGGTGTAGTGGTATTAACTAACAGGTGTTATTAACTAACAGGTGTAGTGTAATTAACTAACAGGTGTTATTAACTAACAGGTGTAGTGTTAACTAACAGGTGTAGTGGTATTAACTAACAGGTGTAGTGTTATTAACTAACAGGTGTTATTAACTAACAGGTGTAGTGTTATTAACTAACAGGTGTTATTACCTAACATGTGATGTGTTATTAACTAACAGGTGTAGTGTAATTAACTAACAGGTGTTATTAACTAACAGGTGTAGTGGTATTAACTAACAGGTGTTATTAACTAACAGGTGTAGTGGTATTAACTAACAGGTGTTATTAACTAACAGGTGATATTAACTAACAGGTGTAGTGTTATTAACTAACAGGTGTTATTAACTAACAGGTGTAGTGGTATTAACTAACAGGTGTTATTAACTAACAGGTGTAGTGTAATTAACTAACAGGTGTAGTGGTATTAACTAACAGGTGTTATTAACTAACAGGTGTAGTGTTAACTAACAGGTGTAGTGGTATTAACTAACAGGTGTAGTGTTATTAACTAACAGGTGTTATTAACTAACAGGTGTAGTGTTTTTAACTAACAGGTGTTATTACCTAACAGGTGTAGTGTTATTAACTAACAGGTGTAGTGTTATTAACTAACAGGTGTAGTGTAATTAACTAACATGTGTTATTAACTAACAGGTGTAGTGGTATTAACTAACAGGTGTTATTAACTAACAGGTGATATTAACTAACAGGTGTAGTGGTATTAACTAACAGGTGTTATTAACTAACAGGTGATATTAACTAACAGGTGTAGTGGTATTAACTAACAGGTGTTATTAACTAACAGGTGTGGTGTTATTAACTAACAGGTGTAGTGTAATTAACAGGTGTTATTAACTAACAGGTGTTATTAACTAACAGGTGTATTTAACAGGTGTTATTAACTAACAGGTGTTACTAACTAACAGGTGTAGTGTTATTAACTAACAGGTGTTACTAACTAACAGGTGTAGTGTTATTAACTAACAGGTGTTATTAACTAACAGGTGTAGTGTTATTAACTAACAGGTGTTACTAACTAACAGGTGTTATTAACTAACAGGTGTTATTAACTAACAGGTGTTACTAACTAACAGGTGTAGTGTTATTAACTAACAGGTGTAGTGTTATTAACTAACAGGTGTTATTAACTAACAGGTGTAGTGTAATTAACTAACAGGTGTAGTGTTATTAACTAACAGGTGTAGTGTTATTAACTAACAGGTGTTATTAACTAACAGGTGTAATTAACTAACAGGTGTAATTAACTAACAGGTGTAGTGGTATTAACTAACAGGTGTAGTGTTATTAACTAACAGGTGTGGTGTTATTAACTAACAGGTGTTACTAACTAACAGGTGTAGTGTTATTAACTAACAGGTGTTACTAACTAACAGGTGTAGTTGTATTAACTAACAGGTGTTATTAACTAACAGGTGTTATTAACTAACAGGTGATATTAACTAACAGGTGTAGTGGTATTAACTAACAGGTGTTATTAACTAACAGGTGATATTAACTAACAGGTGTAGTGTTATTAACTAACAGGTGTTATTAACTAACAGGTGTTACTAACTAACAGGTGTAGTGTTATTAAGTAACAGGTGTAGTGTTATTAACTAACAGGTGTTATTAACTAACAGGTGTTATTAACTAACAGGTGTTATTAACTAACAGGTGTAATTAACTAACAGGTGTAGTGTTATTAACTAACAGGTGTAGTGTTATTAACTAACAGGTGATATTAACTAACAGGTGTAGTGGTATTAACTAACAGGTGTTATTAACTAACAGGTGATATTAACTAACAGGTGTAGTGTTATTAACTAACAGGTGTTACTAACTAACAGGTGTAGTGTTATTAACTAACAGGTGTAGTGTAATTAACTAACAGGTGTTATTAACTAACAGGTGTTACTAACTAACAGGTGTAGTGTTATTAACTAACAGGTGTAGTGTTATTAACTAACAGGTGTTATTAACTAACAGGTGTTATTAACTAACAGGTGTAATTAACTAACAGGTGTAGTGGTATTAACTAACAGGTGTAGTGTTATTAACTAACAGGTGTTATTAACTAACAGGTGTTATTAACTAACAGGTGTTATTAACTAACAGGTGTAGTGTTATTAACTAACAGGTGTAGTGTCATTAACTAACAGGTGTAGTGTAATTAACTAACAGGTGTTATTAACTAACAGGTGTTATTAACTAACAGGTGTTATTAACTAACAGGTGTTATTAACTAACAGGTGTAGTGTTAACTAACAGGTGTAGTGTTATTAACTAACAGGTGTAGTGTAATTAACTAACAGGTGTTATTAACTAACAGGTGTAGTGTTATTAACTAACAGGTGTAGTGGTATTAACTAACAGGTGTTATTAACTAACAGGTGTAGTGTAATTAACTAACAGGTGTTATTAACTAACAGGTGTAGTGTTAACTAACAGGTGTAGTGGTATTAACTAACAGGTGTAGTGTTATTAACTAACAGGTGTTATTAACTAACAGGTGTAGTGTTATTAACTAACAGGTGTTATTACCTAACATGTGATGTGTTATTAACTAACAGGTGTAGTGTAATTAACTAACAGGTGTTATTAACTAACAGGTGTAGTGGTATTAACTAACAGGTGTTATTAACTAACAGGTGTAGTGGTATTAACTAACAGGTGTTATTAACTAACAGGTGATATTAACTAACAGGTGTAGTGTTATTAACTAACAGGTGTTATTAACTAACAGGTGTAGTGGTATTAACTAACAGGTGTTATTAACTAACAGGTGTAGTGTAATTAACTAACAGGTGTAGTGGTATTAACTAACAGGTGTTATTAACTAACAGGTGTAGTGTTAACTAACAGGTGTAGCGGTATTAACTAACAGGTGTAGTGTTATTAACTAACAGGTGTTATTAACTAACAGGTGTAGTGTTTTTAACTAACAGGTGTTATTACCTAACAGGTGTAGTGTTATTAACTAACAGGTGTAGTGTTATTAACTAACAGGTGTAGTGTAATTAACTAACATGTGTTATTAACTAACAGGTGTAGTGGTATTAACTAACAGGTGTTATTAACTAACAGGTGATATTAACTAACAGGTGTAGTGGTATTAACTAACAGGTGTTATTAACTAACAGGTGATATTAACTAACAGGTGTAGTGGTATTAACTAACAGGTGTTATTAACTAACAGGTGTGGTGTTATTAACTAACAGGTGTTATTAACTAACAGGTGTAGTGTAATTAACTAACAGGTGTTATTAACTAACAGGTGTTATTAACTAACAGGTGTATTTAACAGGTGTTATTAACTAACAGGTGTTACTAACTAACAGGTGTAGTGTTATTAACTAACAGGTGTTACTAACTAACAGGTGTAGTGTTATTAACTAACAGGTGTAGTGTTATTAACTAACAGGTGTTACTAACTAACAGGTGTTATTAACTAACAGGTGTTATTAACTAACAGGTGTTACTAACTAACAGGTGTAGTGTTATTAACTAACAGGTGTAGTGTTATTAACTAACAGGTGTTATTAACTAACAGGTGTAGTGTAATTAACTAACAGGTGTAGTGTTATTAACTAACAGGTGTAGTGTTATTAACTAACAGGTGTTATTAACTAACAGGTGTAATTAACTAACAGGTGTAATTAACTAACAGGTGTAGTGGTATTAACTAACAGGTGTAGTGTTATTAACTAACAGGTGTGGTGTTATTAACTAACAGGTGTTACTAACTAACAGGTGTAGTGTTATTAACTAACAGGTGTTACTAACTAACAGGTGTAGTGGTATTAACTAACAGGTGTTATTAACTAACAGGTGTTATTAACTAACAGGTGATATTAACTAACAGGTGTAGTGGTATTAACTAACAGGTGTTATTAACTAACAGGTGATATTAACTAACAGGTGTAGTGTTATTAACTAACAGGTGTTATTAACTAACAGGTGTTACTAACTAACAGGTGTAGTGTTATTAAGTAACAGGTGTAGTGTTATTAACTAACAGGTGTTATTAACTAACAGGTGTAATTAACTAACAGGTGTAGTGGTATTAACTAACAGGTGTTACTAACTAACAGGTGTAGTGTTATTAAGTAACAGGTGTAGTGTTATTAACTAACAGGTGTTATTAACTAACAGGTGTAATTAACTAACAGGTGTAGTGGTATTAACTAACAGGTGTAGTGGTATTAACTAACAGGTGTTATTAACTAACAGGTGTTATTAACTAACAGGTGTTATTAACTAACAGGTGTTATTAACTAACAGGTGTAATTAACTAACAGGTGTAATTAACTAACAGGTGTAGTGTTATTAACTAACACGTGTAGTGTAATTAACTAACAGGTGTTATTAACTAACAGGTGTTATTAACTAACAGGTGTAGTGTTATTAACTAACAGGTGTTATTAACTAACAGGTGTTATTAACTAACAGGTGTAATTAACTAACAGGTGTAGTGTTAACTAACAGGTGTAGTGTTATTAACTAACAGGTGTAGTGTAATTAACTAACAGGTGTTATTAACTAACAGGTGTAGTGTTATTAACTAACAGGTGTAGTGGTATTAACTAACAGGTGTTATTAACTAACAGGTGTAGTGTAATTAACTAACAGGTGTAATTAACTAACAGGTGTAGTGTTAACTAACAGGTGTAGTGTTATTAACTAACAGGTGTAGTGGTATTAACTAACAGGTGTTATTAACTAGCAGGTGTAGTGTAATTAACTAACAGGTGTAGTGTTAACTAACAGGTGTAGTGGTATTAACTAACAGGTGTAGTGTTATTAACTAACAGGTGTTATTAACTAACAGGTGTAGTGTTATTAACTAACAGCTGTTATTACCTAACAGGTGTAGTGTTATTAACTAATAGGTGTAGTGTAATTAACTAACAGGTGTTATTAACTAACAGGTGTAGTGGTATTAACTAACAGGTGTTATTAACTAACAGGTGTAGTGGTATTAACTAACAGGTGTTATTAACTAAAAGGTGATATTAACTAACATGTGTAGTGTAATTAACTAACAGGTGTTATTAACTAACAGGTGTAGTGTTAACTAACAGGTGTTATTAACTAACAGGTGTAGTGGTATTAACTAACAGGTGTTATTAACTAACAGGTGTTATTAACTAACAGGTGATATTAACTAACAGGTGTAGTGGTATTAACTAACAGGTGTTATTAACTAACAGGTGATATTAACTAACAGGTGTAGTGTTATTAACTAACAGGTGTTATTAACTAACAGGTGTTACTAACTAACAGGTGTAGTGTTATTAACTAACAGGTGTTATTAACTAACAGGTGTTATTAACTAACAGGTGTTATTAACTAACAGGTGTAATTAACTAACAGGTGTAGTGTTATTAACTAACAGGTGTAGTGGTATTAACTAACAGGTGTTATTAACTAAAAGGTGATATTAACTAACATGTGTAGTGTAATTAACTAACAGGTGTTATTAACTAACAGGTGTAGTGTTATTAACTAACAGGTGTTACTAACTTACAGGTGTAGTGGTATTAACTAACAGGTGTTATTAACTAACAGGTGTTATTAACTAACAGGTGATATTAACTAACAGGTGTAGTGGTATTAACTAACAGGTGTTATTAACTAACAGGTGTAGTGTTATTAACTAACAGGTGTTATTAACTAACAGGTGTTACTAACTAACAGGTGTAGTGTTATTAAGTAACAGGTGTAGTGTTATTAACTAACAGGTGTTATTAACTAACAGGTGTTATTAACTAACAGGTGTTATTAACTAACAGGTGTAATTAACTAACAGGTGTAGTGTTATTAACTAACAGGTGTAGTGTTATTAACTAACAGGTGATATTAACTAACAGGTGTAGTGGTATTAACTAACAGGTGTTATTAACTAACAGGTGATATTAACTAACAGGTGTAGTGTTATTAACTAACAGGTGTTACTAACTAACAGGTGTAGTGTTATTAACTAACAGGTGTAGTGTAATTAACTAACAGGTGTTATTAACTAACAGGTGTTACTAACTAACAGGTGTAGTGTTATTAACTAACAGGTGTAGTGTTATTAACTAACAGGTGTTATTAACTAACAGGTGTTATTAACTAACAGGTGTAATTAACTAACAGGTGTAGTGGTATTAACTAACAGGTGTAGTGTTATTAACTAACAGGTGTTATTAACTAACAGGTGTTATTAACTAACAGGTGTAATTAACTAACAGGTGTAATTAACTAACAGGTGTAGTGTTATTAACTAACAGGTGTAGTGTCATTAACTAACAGGTGTAGTGTAATTAACTAACAGGTGTTATTAACTAACAGGTGTTATTAACTAACAGGTGTAGTCGTATTAACTAACAGGTGTTATTAACTAACAGGTGTTATTAACTAACAGGTGTAATTAACTAACAGGTGTAGTGTTAACTAACAGGTGTAGTGTTATTAACTAACAGGTGTAGTGTAATTAACTAACAGGTGTTATTAACTAACAGGTGTAGTGTTATTAACTAACAGGTGTAGTGGTATTAACTAACAGGTGTTATTAACTAACAGGTGTAGTGTAATTAACTAACAGGTGTTATTAACTAACAGGTGTAGTGTTAACTAACAGGTGTAGTGGTATTAACTAACAGGTGTAGTGTTATTAACTAACAGGTGTTATTAACTAACAGGTGTAGTGTTATTAACTAACAGGTGTTATTACCTAACATGTGATGTGTTATTAACTAACAGGTGTAGTGTAATTAACTAACAGGTGTTATTAACTAACAGGTGTAGTGGTATTAACTAACAGGTGTTATTAACTAACAGGTGTAGTGTTAACTAACAGGTGTAGCGGTATTAACTAACAGGTGTAGTGTTATTAACTAACAGGTGTTATTAACTAACAGGTGTAGTGTTTTTAACTAACAGGTGTTATTACCTAACAGGTGTAGTGTTATTAACTAACAGGTGTAGTGTTATTAACTAACAGGTGTAGTGTAATTAACTAACATGTGTTATTAACTAACAGGTGTAGTGGTATTAACTAACAGGTGTTATTAACTAACAGGTGATATTAACTAACAGGTGTAGTGGTATTAACTAACAGGTGTTATTAACTAACAGGTGATATTAACTAACAGGTGTAGTGGTATTAACTAACAGGTGTTATTAACTAACAGGTGTAGTGTAATTAACTAACAGGTGTTATTAACTAACAGGTGTTATTAACTAACAGGTGTATTTAACAGGTGTTATTAACTAACAGGTGTTACTAACTAACAGGTGTAGTGTTATTAACTAACAGGTGTTACTAACTAACAGGTGTAGTGTTATTAACTAACAGGTGTAGTGTTATTAACTAACAGGTGTTACTAACTAACAGGTGTTATTAACTAACAGGTGTTATTAACTAACAGGTGTTACTAACTAACAGGTGTAGTGTTATTAACTAACAGGTGTAGTGTTATTAACTAACAGGTGTTATTAACTAACAGGTGTAGTGTAATTAACTAACAGGTGTAGTGTTATTAACTAACAGGTGTAGTGTTATTAACTAACAGGTGTTATTAACTAACAGGTGTAATTAACTAACAGGTGTAATTAACTAACAGGTGTAGTGGTATTAACTAACAGGTGTAGTGTTATTAACTAACAGGTGTGGTGTTATTAACTAACAGGTGTTACTAACTAACAGGTGTAGTGTTATTAACTAACAGGTGTTACTAACTAACAGGTGTAGTGGTATTAACTAACAGGTGTTATTAACTAACAGGTGTTATTAACTAACAGGTGATATTAACTAACAGGTGTAGTGGTATTAACTAACAGGTGTTATTAACTAACAGGTGATATTAACTAACAGGTGTAGTGTTATTAACTAACAGGTGTTATTAACTAACAGGTGTTACTAACTAACAGGTGTAGTGTTATTAAGTAACAGGTGTAGTGTTATTAACTAACAGGTGTTATTAACTAACAGGTGTAATTAACTAACAGGTGTAGTGGTATTAACTAACAGGTGTAGTGGTATTAACTAACAGGTGTTATTAACTAACAGGTGTTATTAACTAACAGGTGTTATTAACTAGCAGGTGTTATTAACTAACAGGTGTAATTAACTAACAGGTGTAGTGTTATTAACTAACACGTGTAGTGTAATTAACTAACAGGTGTTATTAACTAACAGGTGTTATTAACTAACAGGTGTAGTGTTATTAACTAACAGGTGTTATTAACTAACAGGTGTTATTAACTAACAGGTGTAATTAACTAACAGGTGTAGTGTTAACTAACAGGTGTAGTGTTATTAACTAACAGGTGTAGTGTAATTAACTAACAGGTGTTATTAACTAACAGGTGTAGTGTTATTAACTAACAGGTGTTATTACCTAACATGTGATGTGTTATTAACTAACAGGTGTAGTGTAATTAACTAACAGGTGTTATTAACTAACAGGTGTAGTGGTATTAACTAACAGGTGTTATTAACTAACAGGTGTAGTGTTAACTAACAGGTGTAGCGGTATTAACTAACAGGTGTAGTGTTATTAACTAACAGGTGTTATTAACTAACAGGTGTAGTGTTTTTAACTAACAGGTGTTATTACCTAACAGGTGTAGTGTTATTAACTAACAGGTGTAGTGTTATTAACTAACAGGTGTAGTGTAATTAACTAACATGTGTTATTAACTAACAGGTGTAGTGGTATTAACTAACAGGTGTTATTAACTAACAGGTGATATTAACTAACAGGTGTAGTGGTATTAACTAACAGGTGTTATTAACTAACAGGTGATATTAACTAACAGGTGTAGTGGTATTAACTAACAGGTGTTATTAACTAACAGGTGTAGTGTAATTAACTAACAGGTGTTATTAACTAACAGGTGTTATTAACTAACAGGTGTATTTAACAGGTGTTATTAACTAACAGGTGTTACTAACTAACAGGTGTAGTGTTATTAACTAACAGGTGTTACTAACTAACAGGTGTAGTGTTATTAACTAACAGGTGTAGTGTTATTAACTAACAGGTGTTACTAACTAACAGGTGTTATTAACTAACAGGTGTTATTAACTAACAGGTGTTAC
>NW_027258630.1:0-63039 GCF_045791955.1 Oncorhynchus clarkii lewisi | reverse complement strand
CTACTTTGAGCAACAAATCGACCTGCCCCTAGCAACTTCCCCTGACAATTAGTTGGCAACACTGGGTCGCTAGTCTTTTCAGTTCGCTGCAGCTAGCGACTGGAACGAGCTGCAACAAACACTCGAACTGGTCCGTTTTATCTCCACCTCTTCATTAAAATACTCAATCATGGACACTATTACTGGCAGTTGTGGCTGCTTTGCGTGTGGCTGCTTTGCGTGAGGCTGCTTTGCGTGATGTATTGTTGTCTCTATCGTCTTGCCCTTTGTGCTGTTGTCTGTGCCCAGTAATGTTTGTACCATGTTTTGTGCTGCTACCATGTTGTGTTGTCATGCGTTGTTGCCTTGCTATGGTGTTGTCTTTAGGTCTCTCTTTATGTAGTGTTGTGTTGTCTCTTGTTGTGATGTGTGTTTTGTCCTATACTTATATTATTATTATATATATTTTTTTAAATCCCAGCCCCTGTCCCCACAGGAGGCCTTTTGGTAGGCAATCGTTGTAAATATAAATTTGTTCTTAATTAACTGACTTGCCTAGTTAAATAAAGGTTAACTAACTAACCAACTGATCATAACACAACAACTCTATCACCAAGTGACATTTATTTAGGCCTAGCTATAATTTCCACGAATCCGTCACTTAAAATGAAGCATAAAATCATGTCCGTCAGTCATGTAAAATGTTGACGTTGACTTGAAATATGTGCTTGAAATACTTTACTAACATTCATAACATCACCCTGTTGTTTACACAGCATAAATCACTCAGGTACTGGCTTATCCACGTTACAGCAACGATTCTATTTGGAATAGGCCTGAATAGAAAGACAGGTTAGGCAGTCTAAGTAACAAAAAATATAATAATAATGATAATATCATGGTATGCTATTTATCACTCATATTCATAAGTAGGCTACATATTTATTGTAATTGTTTATTTATTGTATTACAAATAATGATAATAGGCCTGTTATTATTATTGTTAGGCTATCTTTCTCTAAAATAAAAA
Source organism: Oncorhynchus clarkii lewisi (assembly GCF_045791955.1). Classification (NCBI taxonomy): domain Eukaryota; kingdom Metazoa; phylum Chordata; class Actinopteri; order Salmoniformes; family Salmonidae; genus Oncorhynchus; species Oncorhynchus clarkii. The sequence continues at coordinate 62,030 of NW_027258630.1, read as the reverse complement.
TGATCTGGCATTACAGCGGTCATTAGACTACCGCTGATTCAAATGAACACCATCCAGACAAATTAAGAAGTGTCAAAGGATCAGAGGTCGATTTCAATAATGTCACACGTACTATGCTTTTGGACTATATTCAAACTTTCCATTCAAATAATATTTTTGTCAGTTTAATCAGACTTCATCGCCAAGTTACCTCAAAGAAAACAGACTCCAAACGTTTAGTTAGACCTAGTAGATTTTCCAGCAAGATTATAGGTCCACATAATGAACTAAATTACAGGAACAGAAAGGCTTTAATTTCACACAAAAATCCTTCCAGCTAAGATTTCAGCAATTTATATCAATGATGATTTCTTAATTAGGTCGATGTAGGCTTATTTATATAAATAAAACAATTGTATTTCAGATAGGCTAATCGGATACTATTTATGTGAAAGGCCAAATCATAAATTGAGATGTACGCACAGCCATTTTGTAAAAAGTATATTGACGAAAATGTATCTCAGTTGTCACCCTTCATAGGTGCAATGTTTATTTTCTATACTTATGATGTGAGGATCAAGTTTTCAACAATTGTATTGTCTCTTCAATATGTAGACTATGACCTGTGTAGACCATTTGACTTGTCTATTGCCCTGTCATGATATAGGCCTACGGCATGCTTCTTTGTCTTTTGCTTATGAAGCGCTTTGAGATTTCTATTTGAAAAGCGCTGTAGAAGCTTAATCAATTATTATTCATGTTATTATATGCGTTATCTGTCTGGGATAATTTGGCCCTCGTGACCAACTCCATTTGTTTGATAACCCACACGAAAAAAAATTGCGCCTTGAGATGACAAACCGCAGAGGTAATACAATAAGAATATGTCTCGTAGGTTTAATATAATTTACTCATATATGTAAGTTTGCCCAGCAATAATATATTTCAAATAATCTGATCCTGATAGATAAACAATACTGAAACGATTACTCGACAGGAATGGCGAGAATAGACCTATAGGTTAATTGTTGTTGCAGTGTAGGGCTTCATGAATGTCATTATCCTATAACACAAAGTAAATCCAAATGCTGACTGCGTGTGTAAATCATGAAGCAGACTCTTAATTGCTTCTTTAGACGCCTACATTTCAATATTGATAAATTGAAAATGACTAGGCTAATGGCAATGTTTCGCTGACACATTGAAACCCGTGATAGTCTGCAGTGGAATAGCACAGGAGGTTGACCGGCTGCGGAACTCCTTTTATGGTGGGGTAAGAGATCGGTTTCAGCGCGACTGCAGTAGCCTGCCTGGTGTCAGTCTGTCTGCTCTCTTGCCCATTTATGGAATTCGAGAGCTTGGGACTGACTATAAGGTCCTATCTACAAAAATATTATTCTACGTTATTTAGCTATGAAGTTGCTAAGTCTCCTTGGTTTGAATGCTGAAAGCAATGTTTATCTTGTTTTCTTTTTAACTTAACAACAGGAATTGGTGGATTTTGCGTATTAAATAAGTAGAGAACATTGAATAGAAAAGCTAAATTTTGACAACAATTCAGTTGTCTACCCTATACCCTTTAGAGACAGACTTTACCTTAAGTTGCCTGTGAAAAAAAAGGCAATGTTTTTTTTATAGCCCAATTCATAGTCCCATTTTTACCACATTCTTGCCGGGACAAGCCTTCTTTCTATATCTCTTGTGGGATTGCACATGCCGGCAAGTGTAGGAGGGGCAAAAGAGGGCAGATGTGGGTGGACGACTATTTTAATAAATCAATTGAATATACAATGTCACAAATAAATCCAGTATTAATTCGTTTTAGTCAGGACCTAAGAAACATTATAACACTTTTTTTTTCTCCAAAGAATAGAATGGCATATTTTGAGTTAAATATGGTTACTGGTTTGTGCAGCCTAAATAGCTGCGCCATGCTCATGAAATCAAGTTATTTTGTTAATTAAAACAGACAAGACACACTTAGGCTACCCTGATCACAGTCAACACACATAGGGTATATTTTATAGTAGGCTAAGAATATAATGAAATAAAACAGAATAAAATACTAAGGATATTTTTCCCACACAACTTGCCTCATGAACGTGTGGAACCGCTGTCAAAATATATATATATATATACTTTGTATACACTTTGCAAACTCAAAATATATATATATATATATATATATATTTTTTTTTTATCAGAGCCGAAGGCAAGCCCATGCCTTTTCGATCCACGTTTAATCTCGTTCCTACCCTCACTCTGCTTTGTTAGGGACCAGGCGTAGGGTCTAACATTGACAGTATCTTCATCATGATACCGATAATAGGAATCTATATTTTCAATAGCATTTGAGTCTCGTGTAAATATTTCACAACCTCCATAGGCTTTTGGAGTTGCCTAATGCGACCGAGTAAAAATAATAGTCCTACTGTTGATTTAGGCTACATTAGCCTATTGCATGTGTAACAGTTGTTAAAGTACTATGTGAATTTCACCAGGTTCATATATCAATATGTTGTGTTGATTTGTTATGCATGCCCGCATCCTGGGAGAAGGGGAGTGTGTACTTACGTTTTGCCCGGCGTGCTCGTGCTCAAATCATTTTGATGCACTGAGAGAGATGCAGGATGCAGAGAGTCAGTTCTGCTTGATTAAAACTACCTGATCTCCAAAGTCCACGTTTATAGTCTCAATAAACCACACACAATGCAGAGTTACAGCGGTGCAGTATAGCACCGGCTACATTGGTGCCTTCTAGACCCGCATTCATCGTTGATCGACGTCAGCTCAATCACCGCCGCGCTGCTGCCCTAGAGACATCATGTCATCACAATGTAATTTAGCTACTTTGAACAACAAATCGACCTGCCCCTAGCAACTTCCCCTGACAATTAGTTGGCAACACTGGGTCGCTAGTCTTTTCAGTTCGCTGCAGCTAGCGACTGGAACGAGCTGCAACAAACACTCGAACTGGTCCGTTTTATCTCCACCTCTTCAGTAAAATACTCAATCATGGACACTATTACTGGCAGTTGTGGCTGCTTTGCGTGTGGCTGCTTTGCGTGAGGCTGCTTTGCGTGATGTATTGTTGTCTCTATCGTCTTGCCCTTTGTGCTGTTGTCTGTGCCCAGTAATGTTTGTACCATGTTTTGTGCTGCTACCATGTTGTGTTGTCATGCGTTGTTGCCTTGCTATGGTGTTGTCTTTAGGTCTCTCTTTATGTAGTGTTGTGTTGTCTCTTGTTGTGATGTGTGTTTTGTCCTATACTTATATTATTATTATATTTTTTTTTTTTAAATCCCAGCCCCTGTCCCCACAGGAGGCCTTTTGGTAGGCAATCGTTGTAAATATAAATGTGTTCTTAATTAACTGACTTGCCTAGTTAAATAAAGGTTAACTAACTAACCAACTGATCATAACACAACAACTCTATCACCAAGTGACATTTATTTAGGCCTAGCTATAATTTCCACGAATCCGTCACTTAAAATGAAGCATAAAATCATGTCCGTCAGTCATGTAAAATGTTGACGTTGACTTGAAATATGTGCTTGAAATACTTTACTAACATTCATAACATCACCCTGTTGTTTACACAGCATAAATCACTCAGGTACTGGCTTATCCACGTTACAGCAACGATTCTATTTGGAATAGGCCTGAACAGAAAAACAGGTTAGGCAGTCTAAGTAAATAAAAAATATAATAATAATGATAATATCATGGTATGCTATTTATCACTCATATTCATAAGTAGGCTACATATTTATTGTAATTGTTTATTTATTGTATTACAAATAATGATAATAGGCCTGTTATTATTATTGTTAGGCTATCTTTCTCTAAAATAAAAATGATCTGGCATTACAGCGGTCATTAGACTACCGCTGATTCAAATGAACACCATCCAGACAAATTAAGAAGTGTCAAAGGATCAGAGGTCGATTTCAATAATGTCACACGTACTATGCTTTTGGACTATATTCAAACTTTCCATTCAAATAATATTTTTGTCAGTTTAATCAGACTTCATCGCCAAGTTACCTCAAAGAAAACAGACTCCAAACGTTTAGTTAGACCTAGTAGATTTTCCAGCAAGATTATAGGTCCACATAATGAACTAAATTACAGGAACAGAAAGGCTTTAATTTCACACAAAAATCCTTCCAGCTAAGATTTCAGCAATTTATATCAATGATGATTTCTTAATTAGGTCGATGTAGGCTTATTTATATAAATAAAACAATTGTATTTCAGATAGGCTAATCGGATACTATTTATGTGAAAGGCCAAATCATAAATTGAGATGTACGCACAGCCATTTTGTAAAAAGTATATTGACGAAAATGTATCTCAGTTGTCACCCTTCATAGGTGCAATGTTTATTTTCTATACTTATGATGTGAGGATCAAGTTTTCAACAATTGTATTGTCTCTTCAATATGTAGACTATGACCTGTGTAGACCATTTGACTTGTCTATTGCCCTGTCATGATATAGGCCTACGGCATGCTTCTTTGTCTTTTGCTTATGAAGCGCTTTGAGATTTCTATTTGAAAAGCGCTGTAGAAGCTTAATCAATTATTATTCATGTTATTATATGCTTTATCTGTCTGGGATAATTTGGCCCTCGTGACCAACTCCATTTGTTTGATAACCCACACGAAAAAAAATTGCGCCTTGAGATGACAAACCGCAGAGGTAATACAATAAGAATATGTCTCGTAGGTTTAATATAATTTACTCATATATGTAATTTTGCCCAGCAATAATATATTTCAAATAATCTGATCCTGATAGATAAACAATACTGAAACGATTACTCGACAGGAATGGCGAGAATAGACCTATAGGTTAATTGTTGTTGCAGTGTAGGGCTTCATGAATGTCATTATCCTATAACACAAAGTAAATCCAAATGCTGACTGCGTGTGTAAATCATGAAGCAGACTCTTAATTGCTTCTTTAGACGCCTACATTTCAATATTGATAAATTGAAAATGACTAGGCTAATGGCAATGTTTCGCTGACACATTGAAACCCGTGATAGTCTGCAGTGGAATAGCACAGGAGGTTGACCGGCTGCGGAACTCCTTTTATGGTGGGGTAAGAGATCGGTTTCAGCGCGACTGCAGTAGCCTGCCTGGTGTCAGTCTGTCTGCTCTCTTGCCCATTTATGGAATTCGAGAGCTTGGGACTGACTATAAGGTCCTATCTACAAAAATATTATTCTACGTTATTTAGCTATGAAGTTGCTAAGTCTCCTTGGTTTGAATGCTGAAAGCAATGTTTATCTTGTTTTCTTTTTAACTTAACAACAGGAATTGGTGGATTTTGCGTATTAAATAAGTAGAGAACATTGAATAGAAAAGCTAAATTTTGACAACAATTCAGTTATCTACCCTATACCCTTTAGAGACAGACTTTACCTTAAGTTGCCTGTGAAAAAAAAGGCAATGTTTTTTTTATAGCCCAATTCATAGTCCCATTTTTACCACATTCTTGCCGGGACAAGCCTTCTATATCTCTTGTGGGATTGCACATGCCGGCAAGTGTAGGAGGGGCAAAAGAGGGCAGATGTGGGTGGACGACTATTTTAATAAATCAATTGAATATACAATGTCACAAATAAATCCAGTATTAATTCGTTTTAGTCAGGACCTAAGAAACATTATAACACTTTTTTTTTCTCCAAAGAATAGAATGGCATATTTTGAGTTAAATATGGTTACTGGTTTGTGCAGCCTAAATAGCTGCGCCATGCTCATGAAATCAAGTTATTTTGTTAATTAAAACAGACAAGACACACTTAGGCTACCCTGATCACAGTCAACACACATAGGGTATATTTTATAGTAGGCTAAGAATATAATGAAATAAAACAGAATAAAATACTAAGGATATTTTTCCCACACAACTTGCCTCATGAACGTGTGGAACCGCTGTCAAAATATATATATATCTATACTTTGTATACACTTTGCAAACTCAAAATATATATATATATATATATATATATATATATATATATATATATATATATATATATATATATATTTTTTTTTTGAATCAGAGCCGAAGGCAAGCCCATGCCTTTTCGATCCACGTTTAATCTCGTTCCTACCCTCACTCTGCTTTGTTAGGGACCAGGCGTAGGGTCTAACATTGACAGTATCTTCATCATGATACCGATAATAGGAATCTATATTTTCAATAGCATTTGAGTCTCGTGTAAATATTTCACAACCTCCATAGGCTTTTGGAGTTGCCTAATGCGACCGAGTAAAAATAATAGTCCTACTGTTGATTTAGGCTACATTAGCCTATTGCATGTGTAACAGTTGTTAAAGTACTATGTGAATTTCACCAGGTTCATATATCAATATGTTGTGTTGATTTGTTATGCATGCCCGCATCCTGGGAGAAGGGGAGTGTGTACTTACGTTTTGCCCGGCGTGCTCGTGCTCAAATCATTTTGATGCACTGAGAGAGATGCAGGATGCAGAGAGTCAGTTCTGCTTGATTAAAACTACCTGATCTCCAAAGTCCACGTTTATAGTCTCAATAAACCACACACAACACAGAGTTACAGCGGTGCAGTATAGCACCGGCTACATTGGTGCCTTCTAGACCCGCATTCATCGTTGATCGACGTCAGCTCAATCACCGCCGCGCTGCTGCCCTAGAGACATCATGTCATCACAATGTAATTTAGCTACTTTGAGCAACAAATCGACCTGCCCCTAGCAACTTCCCCTGACAATTAGTTGGCAACACTGGGTCGTTAGTCTTTTCAGTTCGCTGCAGCTAGCGACTGGAACGAGCTGCAACAAACACTCGAACTGGTCCGTTTTATCTCCACCTCTTCATTAAAATACTCAATCATGGACACTATTACTGGCAGTTGTGGCTGCTTTGCGTGTGGCTGCTTTGCGTGAGGCTGCTTTGCGTGATGTATTGTTGTCTCTATCGTCTTGCCCTTTGTGCTGTTGTCTGTGCCCAGTAATGTTTGTACCATGTTTTGTGCTGCTACCATGTTGTGTTGTCATGCGTTGTTGCCTTGCTATGGTGTTGTCTTTAGGTCTCTCTTTATGTAGTGTTGTGTTGTCTCTTGTTGTGATGTGTGTTTTGTCCTATACTTATATTATTATTATATATTTTTTTTAAAATCCCAGCCCCTGTCCCCACAGGAGGCCTTTTGGTAGGCAATCGTTGTAAATATAAATTTGTTCTTAATTAACTGACTTGCCTAGTTAAATAAAGGTTAACTAACTAACCAACTGATCATAACACAACAACTCTATCACCAAGTGACATTTATTTAGGCCTAGCTATAATTTCCACGAATCCGTCACTTAAAATGAAGCATAAAATCATGTCCGTCAGTCATGTAAAATGTTGACGTTGACTTGAAATATGTGCTTGAAATACTTTACTAACATTCATAACATCACCCTGTTGTTTACACAGCATAAATCACTCAGGTACTGGCTTATCCACGTTACAGCAACGATTCTATTTGGAATAGGCCTGAACAGAAAAACAGGTTAGGCAGTCTAAGTAAATAAAAAATATAATAATAATGATAATATCATGGTATGCTATTTATCACTCATATTCATAAGTAGGCTACATATTTATTGTAATTGTTTATTTATTGTATTACAAATAATGATAATAGGCCTGTTATTATTATTGTTAGGCTATCTTTCTCTAAAATAAAAATGATCTGGCATTACAGCGGTCATTAGACTACCGCTGATTCAAATGAACACCATCCAGACAAATTAAGAAGTGTCAAAGGATCAGAGGTCGATTTCAATAATGTCACACGTACTATGCTTTTGGACTATATTCAAACTTTCCATTCAAATAATATTTTTGTCAGTTTAATCAGACTTCATCGCCAAGTTACCTCAAAGAAAACAGACTCCAAACGTTTAGTTAGACCTAGTAGATTTTCCAGCAAGATTATAGGTCCACATAATGAACTAAATTACAGGAACAGAAAGGCTTTAATTTCACACAAAAATCCTTCCAGCTAAGATTTCAGCAATTTATATCAATGATGATTTCTTAATTAGGTCGATGTAGGCTTATTTATATAAATAAAACAATTGTATTTCAGATAGGCTAATCGGATACTATTTATGTGAAAGGCCAAATCATAAATTGAGATGTACGCACAGCCATTTTGTAAAAAGTATATTGACGAAAATGTATCTCAGTTGTCACCCTTCATAGGTGCAATGTTTATTTTCTATACTTATGATGTGAGGATCAAGTTTTCAACAATTGTATTGTCTCTTCAATATGTAGACTATGACCTGTGTAGACCATTTGACTTGTCTATTGCCCTGTCATGATATAGGCCTACGGCATGCTTCTTTGTCTTTTGCTTATGAAGCGCTTTGAGATTTCTATTTGAAAAGCGCTGTAGAAGCTTAATCAATTATTATTCATGTTATTATATGCTTTATCTGTCTGGGATAATTTGGCCCTCGTGACCAACTCCATTTGTTTGATAACCCACAATTGCGCCTTGAGATGACAAACCGCAGAGGTAATACAATAAGAATATGTCTCGTAGGTTTAATATAATTTACTCATATATGTAAGTTTGCCCAGCAATAATATATTTCAAATAATCTGATCCTGATAGATAAACAATACTGAAACGATTACTCGACAGGAATGGCGAGAATAGACCTATAGGTTAATTGTTGTTGCAGTGTAGGGCTTCATGAATGTCATTATCCTATAACACAAAGTAAATCCAAATGCTGACTGCGTGTGTAAATCATGAAGCAGACTCTTAATTGCTTCTTTAGACGCCTACATTTCAATATTGATAAATTGAAAATGACTAGGCTAATGGCAATGTTTCGCTGACACATTGAAACCCGTGATAGTCTGCAGTGGAATAGCACAGGAGGTTGACCGGCTGCGGAACTCCTTTTATGGTGGGGTAAGAGATCGGTTTCAGCGCGACTGCAGTAGCCTGCCTGGTGTCAGTCTGTCTGCTCTCTTGCCCATTTATGGAATTCGAGAGCTTGGGACTGACTATAAGGTCCTATCTACAAAAATATTATTCTACGTTATTTAGCTATGAAGTTGCTAAGTCTCCTTGGTTTGAATGCTGAAAGCAATGTTTATCTTGTTTTCTTTTTAACTTAACAACAGGAATTGGTGGATTTTGCGTATTAAATAAGTAGAGAACATTGAATAGAAAAGCTAAATTTTGACAACAATTCAGTTGTCTACCCTATACCCTTTAGAGACAGACTTTACCTTAAGTTGCCTGTGAAAAAAAAAGGCAATGTTTTTTTTATAGCCCAATTCAATTCATTCAATTCATTCTTCTATATCTCTTGTGGGATTGCACATGCCGGCAAGTGTAGGAGGGGCAAAAGAGGGCAGATGTGGGTGGACGACTATTTTAATAAATCAATTGAATATACAATGTCACAAATAAATCCAGTATTAATTCGTTTTAGTCAGGACCTAAGAAACATTATAACACTTTTTTTTTTTTTTTCAAAGAAAAGAATGGCATATTTTGAGTTAAATATGGTTACTGGTTTGTGCAGCCTAAATAGCTGCGCCATGCTCATGAAATCAAGTTATTTTGTTAATTAAAACAGACAAGACACACTTAGGCTACCCTGATCACAGTCAACACACATAGGGTATATTTTATAGTAGGCTAAGAATATAATGAAATAAAACAGAATAAAATACTAAGGATATTTTTCCCACACAACTTGCACACAGAACGTGTGAAACCGCTGTCAAAATATATATATATATATATTTTGAATCAGAGCCGAAGGCAAGCCCATGCCTTTTCGATCCACGTTTAATCTCGTTCCTACCCTCACTCTGCTTTGTTAGGGACCAGGCGTAGGGTCTAACATTGACAGTATCTTCATCATGATACAGATAATAGGAATCTATATTTTCAATAGCATTTGAGTCTCGTGTAAATATTTCACAACCTCCATAGGCTTTTGGAGTTGCCTAATGCGACCGAGTAAAAATAATAGTCCTACTGTTGATTTAGGCTACATTAACCTATTGCATGTGTAACATTGTTAAAGTACTATGTGAATTTCACCAGGTTCATATCTCAATATGTTGTGTTGATTTGTTATGCATGCCCGCATCCTGGGAGAAGGGGAGTGTGTACTTACGTTTTGCCCGGCGTGCTCGTGCTCAAATCATTTTGATGCACTGAGAGAGATGCAGGATGCAGTTCTGCTTGATTAAAACTACCTGATCTCCAAAGTCCACGTTTATAGTCTCAATAAACCACACACAACGCAGAGTTACAGCGGTGCAGTATAGCACCGGCTACATTGGTGCCTTCTAGACCCGGATTCATCGTTGATCGACGTGGGCTCAATCACCGCCGCGCTGCTGCTCTAGAGACTAATTATATAATTCTCTCTTGCCGCCTTGTGGCAAAAATCGGAACTACAGTCTTTTTTCCTGTTTATTTTTTTCTGACAACGATGTATTGAGAGCTCTGTTTATCGTTAACCAACATATAAGTGTGTTCATCAACAGACATTTTAACGTAACTTTAGTGGCATGGCATCTTATAATGGTGATGAACCCAAATTCACTGCTGGGAGGGGGAGGTTTTTCTCATACTCTGATCAAACCCCTGTAAAGTGTGTAGGTGCAGGAGGTTCCCCCATGTTTTGCTCCACAAAAAATTGGATGCAAGCCCTTCATCTAGTGTTAATCCAAATGCCCCTGTAGATGGTCTAGCTGAGCTGGTCACTCAGCTAGCCCGGGAAATAGGGAGCTCCATTAGGGAAGAACTACAGAGTGGCAGGTCCAGTACTTATGAGCCACCAGTAAGTACAGAAAAGATAAGTGATCATCATTCAGAGTCAGTAGGATATGTAAATCTCAGTCAAATTAAGTTAATCATGCAATCAGACATAAAGGAACCTCCTACATATAGAGGAGATGGTACAGACAAATGCTCCATTCATGAATGGGATGAGTTGATGAGAATATACTTGAGGAGGAAGGCATGTCCTGTTATGGAACAATCAGATGAGATGATTAGTTGGTTATCTGGCAAAGCAAGAGACATGGTAAAGATATTTCAGCGAATTGGCCTATTCATGCATACCCTTGGCTGATTTTTACAATACTAAACCTGTATCCGGAGAGGCTGTTATGGAGTACTGGGTTCGATTGAACAAGGCCGTAGATGTCGCTGACGAGGGCCTTAAGAGACAAGGTAAGAAGATTGACGGCTCCAACTCGGATGTCGTTAGGATGTTTGTAACATACTGCCCTGACCCCAAACTGGCAGCAGTATTCCAATACAAGTCTGCTGAGAAATGGACTGCGAGTGCAGGAGAGAATCTATGAACATGAACGCCGCAGGAAGGCCACCATGTGTCAATCTACCGCTGTATCCTCAAAGCAAGTAACAGTACATCCCCAGATAACTCCATGTGAAGGCGGGGTCAATGCTGGTGCGTGCAGTGACACTTCTCTCACATCAAGCGCCAAACAAGATGGGCAGAGTGCAAGTATCGAGAGACACATTCACCTGCTTGAACGTACCTTAGAGAAGAGCATACCACCCGTTATGGTTTCACAGACACAGGCCAAGGCACCATCTTTCCATACCCAGCCCTTAAGGCGTAGGGAATGCAGGGTTTGTGGCTCAACAGATCACTCCACTGTGATGCACTGTAGACATGAGAACCTGTGCCTCCGGTGCTTTTCCCCAGATCATTGGAAGTCAAATTGTCCTAAACCGGGGGAACGCTATGCCAATCCCGGTGGTGAGAGACGCCCACTACAACAGCAGAGAAACTCACCACCACAGCAGCAACCGTTAAACTGACACGCCCACAGGTGAAGGGGGGAAATGTGGGTGTTCAACTGTCTACCCCCAAGAAAGAATTTGATGATCTCGAGAAAACGTATGAGATTTTGTGCTCTGATGCGAAAGAAGGAGAGAAAATTGTTATGTTAGGTTCACAAGAAGTTGAGGCTTTTTCAGATTTGTTTTACACCTCTGTCTGTACATAGGAAAGTGCAGCTTAAGGGCATGCTTGACACTGGGTCTATGGCCTGTACATTGAGTGAACATGCGGAGCAGAGACTTTTGGAAGCAGGTGCCCTTCCTCAGCATCCCACAGAGTTAGTATTAGTGGGGTGTGGGGGGAAGAAGACCTCAACAAAGTATTTCTATGATTTGGATATGAAAATCTATGGGATTGATGTTAAAGTGTCCACTCTAGTTGTTCCTGGACAGCGTGATGATCTCATTCTTGGATCGAATGTCATTAAGCATCTATTGCATGAGATGAAAGGCACTGACGAATACTGGAAGCTCGTCAACAACATGGATGGCCAGACCCACTCACCAGAGGGTCAGCTCGGGGGTTTGAACTTGCAACCTTCCAGTTACTAGTCCAACACTCTAACCACTTGGCTACCCTGCCAAGCTCAGCTGATGGAGGCAGATGGATGCACTCCCTCTGCTCGGAGGCTGAAATCCTTCTTGGGTATGGTATTATATTACCAGCACTTCATTCCTGACTGTTATATAGCCAGACCTTTGTTTGCACTCACTGGGGGTCAAAAGAGAAGAGGAAGAGATGGGAAGAAGGTGGGATTTTCCGGAAACTGACGCTATCGGATTTGACTGAGGAGTGTGTCGTTGCATTCCAGAAGCTGAAGGATGCACTTTTGAATTGTGTCTTGCTAGCTCACCCTAATTTCGAGAGGCCGTTCATTCTCTTCACTGACGCTTCCTTGGATGGTCTTGGGGCTGTGCTTTGCCAAGTACCTGGAGGTGAAGATAAGGCAAGGCCCATAGCATTTGCGAGCAAGAGCCTGAGTAAGTCGCAGAGAAGGTATCCGGCACACAGACTTGAATTTCTAGCACTGAAATGGAGTGTGTGTGAGAAATTCAGTCACTGGCTTAAGGGGCACGAGTTCACTGTCTGGACAGATAGTAACCCGTTAACGTACATCATGACAAAACCCAAGCTGGACCCTTGCGAGCAAAGATGGGTTGCCAAGCTGGCACCGTACAACTTGAAGCGTATCCCAGGCAGCAAGAATACAGTAGCAGATGCACTGAGCCGCGACCCCTTTGCAGTGACTGTCGCGCAGAGACTGATGAGGGAGTCCTACCTAGCACTTCTGTCTGAGGCTGTTGGGACGCTGAATGATGATGTCCAAGATGCCTTCCGTTGGGCTTCTTATCCCCAGGAGATAACCTCTTTGACCACTGCTGAAGTGAAGGCCATATGTCAGCTCCATATTGACTGGGAATGTTCAACGGAGATGCAAGCAATCCAGCTTGGTTCCAACACCCAACGGCTGCTTTCTCCTGGTATTGACACTTTGCCTGAACTCTCGCACGAGGAACTTCGAGATCTCCAGCTGCAAGACTCTGTGACTTCCAAGGTCATCCCTTTCGTCTTCAATAAGAAATGGCCCACCAGACGAGATCGATACAATGTTTCTTCTAAAGTGTTGTTGCTGATGAAACAGTGGGATCGCTTGATCCTAAGAGAGGGAGTTCTGTATCGTGTCATTAAGGAGAGTCACACAAACCGGAGAAAGTTCCAGTATGTCTTGCCAGAGGTGTTGAGACTCAAAGCAATGACTGGCATTCACGACCTTGCAGGACATCAAGGCCAAGCTAGAACTCTAGCTCTGGCCAGACAGATATTTTTCTGGCCTGCAATGGAGAGAGACATCAAGGAGTATGTGCGCTGCTGCCAGAGATGCGTTCTAGCAAAGACTCCAGAGCCAGCGGCCAGAGCCCCGTTAGAGAGCATCAAAACTTGCTCTCCCATGGAGTTGGTGTGTTTGGATTTTTGGACAGCGGAAGACAGTAAGAAGAACTCAGTTGATGTTCTGGTGGTGACTGACCACTTCACTAAACTTGCCCTTGCATGGCCATGCAGAAACCAGACAGCCAAGCAAGTAGCTCGTAAACTGTGGGATCATGTCTTCTGTGTCTATGGCTTTGCATCAAGGATCCATACTGATCAAGGCGCACATTTTGAGAGTGAGCTAATAGCAGAACTGCTTAAGCTCTCCGGTGTCCAAAAGTCAAGAACCACAGCATATCACCCAATGGGGAATGGAGAAACTGAACACTTCAACAGGACTTTAGGTAGCATGCTCAGGAGTCTGCCCTTGAAAACCAAAGAACATTGGCCTGAACAAATCCAGTCATTAACATTTGCCTACAATGCCACTGTTCACGAGACTACGGGCTATGCTCCATTCTTTCTCATGTTTGGTAGAGTCCCTCGGCTACCAGTGGATGTTATGTTCCGCAATGTTTTGGACGACTCCAGTGTTGTGGATTGCAACAAGTATGTCGAGACTCTGATCACTGGGCTGAAGGAAGCTATGAGTGTTGCCCAAAGGCACACTGACAAGCAACAGAGACGACAAGGTTGGGAGTATGACAAGCGGGTTAAAGGCATCGGTTTGTCAATGGGGGATCGTGTCCTCATCGCCAACAAGGGTGAAAGGGGCCGCCGCAAGTTGGCTGACAAGTGGAACCCCGAGTGACTTCAGTCAATCCACAAACTCACACATACATAATCCAAGACCGTTACGGCAGAGAGAAAGTGGTTCACAGGAATCTACTGCTGCATGTGAATTTCCTGCCATTTGAAATAGATGATTCAGTGCACTTCAATGACAGTGATGCTGCAGGGCCTTCAATCAATGTAGATGCAGGAGAGGTCACCCAATCCGGCGATGGACTGGACAGGGAAGACATGGAGGACTCTGGGGAGGAAAGTGCATCCTGGCTGGCAGAGGATTCAAGCGATTACTCTGAGCTCTGGACATCGGATGGAAAGTCAGAGCCAGAAGAACCTTGTTTGCTTGAGGAAAATGACTGGGGAAGCACCTCTGAGATTCGGGAGCTGATTCCTTCAAACCCACCTCTGATCAATGATCTAAGGCCAGAGCCACCGTTAGTTACCATGGCCTCTAGCCCAGTGGCAGGTCGCACAAGGGCGGGGAGGGTAGTTAAAGCAGTAAAGAGACTAATAGAGTCAATCCACCAGAAGGTGTAAGTTTAACATAGTACAGAGAGATGATTTAGTACAGGATTCTTTTTTTTAAGGCTAAGAATGTAGATATAGTGTAAGAGGCACTATGCATCTAGTGGCAGTTGAAGGCCTGACCAACTTTCACTTGCCTTGAACCCTATGGGTAGCTTTGAGCTGAATTCATTATTAAGCCTTGAGCTTGATAGGTTATTTGTTGTTTTACAAGGTTGGTGAAATTCAGGAGGGGTGAATGTAACAGTTGTTAAAGTATTATGTGAATTTCACCAGGTTCCTATATCAATATGTTGTGTTGATTTGTTATGCATGCCTGCATCCTGGGAGAAGGGGAGTGTGTACGTTTTGCCCGGCGTGCTCGTGCTCAAATCATTTTGATGCACTGAGAGAGGTAGGCACGCTTTTTCTGTCTTCAGAAAAGTTTGATTATTTTAAGTACAAAGTTATATACACATATTTAGAGGTTACTCATAAGTGGATGGTATTGTTAAGATGCACTTGTAATTGTACTTTTTAGGATGATATCAATATTCTGAATTCAACATGTGGTTAATAGCTAGCTCAGGTATTAGCAGGCTATTGTATGTGTGAACGATGGCTAGCTCCTCGAATGATCCCAGTCCCTCCTATTGTGCATCTGTTGTAGAAAGAGGCGACGATTCTCAGAACATATGTGCTCTACAAATGTTTTATTTCCTTTTGGATGCAGGTATGTGGTTTTATCTATGTAAAATATGTTATGTATAATAAGGAGAGAGTGTATTAATTTTTGTATTCGAAAATCATTTTGATGCCCTGAGAGAGATGCAGGATGCAGAGAGTCAGTTCTGCTTGATTAAAACTACCTGATCTCCAAAGTCCACATTTATAGTCTCAATCAACCACACACAACACAGAGTTACAACCGTGCAGTATAGCACCGGCTACACATGCTAAATGTTTCTGATCAGTGATAGATTAGCAAACGAATTGAGGAGCTATTTCCTACTTATTTGCCCAGCCAGAGAATTAACCAAATATAGGCTACAGATGGAGATTCAGTTAAACAAAATCACATTGATTGATTAAGACAAGTCACAGGTTTTTGGTAGGGAGAAGACATAAACTGCTATGTGACAACAAGTGAAGAGCAAAATAATCAACTTCTTAAGGTACATTAACATGTTGGCAAAATATTCTGCGCTAATAAATTAGGCAACTAGACAAGATGATCAGGAGCAGCACTCACCTCAATTTAGCTAACGTTAACATTTCCACAGCCTCATTGTAGCCTAACCAATAGGCCTATCCAAACAGAGATTCAGTGAAAATAAAAATCTGACATTGATTGATTTATCACGCTTTTCTCAAAGCAGCACGAAACGCCGCTGAAATAGTTGATAACACGCAGAAATAAGCTATTGCATCAATCAAATGTAAGCTATTAGCCTAATAGCCTAACAATTTGATGACTTGGGAGTTTCAGTAAGCAACAATTTGATGCCAAGAATTACATTAGCCTACTTTATTCCAATATTTTCATCTTTATGTGATATTTATTACCACATTCATTTTTCATGGATCGATCCAGTTGTGGTTAAGAAAACAGTGTAGGTGGTGGGCTATGCGAAGAGATGAGTGAAGTGACATGCCTCGTAAAGTTTAGAACAGCCAGGATGATAGTAGTAATGGCCGCTGCCTAGCAACCATCAATAGCTTAATGAGTGCCAATGCCGCATCAGCATGAAGGCCACTACATGGTCAATCCGACGTCTACATTGGCTGTGCATTTACGGTGATATGGTCTCTGCGGAAGTCAGGGTATTCATACTCCTTGTGCTTTGCCAAGCAGAACAGGGACTCCAGAGGTTCCGCCAGGGGCTTGCCTGTTTTTATGTTATTTTGGCATTAATACGTGTTATCATTGAGTTAATAAAGCCGCATACAAACATGGTCTCTTTTATTTTCTTGAGTAAGGTAGCTCCAAAATTCAGGTGTTTCACCCTAGCTTAGTGCTTTCTGTGGTGGTGGTGGTGGAGCATGCCAGCCAGAAAATAGGAGCTTTGTGCCGTGATTGGCTCAGTGTTCTGTCACTCATGGGGACACTACTTCACTGTGAAGTCTAAGTCCTTAATAAGTGTAGACTTCGACAATTCTAGCCCTTTGGGTCCTGCCATATAGTTATATTAGAAGTGCCCTTCCAAATAACAATATATATGTACAGTAGCTTTGACTGGACGGATCATTACTTTCAGAATCTTAGCTAGCGGTCATCATCATGAATCAAGTCGACAATCTACTGGCAAATCCTTTTTAATCCTTGTCATATGAAGAGGAATAATGACGATAAATTATAGATGAAATGTTTCGGTGCTCATCGGCCATTGAACATAAACATTGCACAACAAGTTGGAGATCACAAATTCAACAATGAGTGGTTTGGAAAGAATCGGTGACAGTGGCTAACTGCAAGCATTGGAACTGGGAAGCCGGGAATAAACAAGCTCAAACTGGGAAAATATGTTTTGAATGGTCATCCAACTCGGAATTGCCTCTTTCTCTTTCTTTGATGACAAAATTTGCCCACGAAGGACAGCCGCACCACCACCTTCCTGTTCAAGTGAGCACATCACAACAAGGTGAGTCCAAAGGTGTCTTATATGCTGCTGCATAAATTATGTAATATGCCAGGGAGATATGTATACTGTAGCTAAGAAAGTAGTACTAAGTGTATGTTGTGTAGTAAGATGTTGTGTAGTAAGATGTTAGTAGTCCATGTGCCTCACCTTAATAATGTGGTCTATTTTTCACCACTTAATTTCACCTACTGTTCTGACTTGGTGGTGCAGCCTACAGTATAACCTGTTTTTGAGAAATGGAATCGTCTAATATGCGCTTTCATTGTCTGCTTGTACGCCCTCTTAATTTATCCTACGCTTCTGATTTAGTGTACAGGGAAAACACTGTAAGAATGGCCCATGTCCTGAATTCTGCCGCCGTACATTTTAAAAGTGCTGAACAAATAATTATGACTACATCTGTCCTAGCTTGCTCATTAATGTCTTAATCAAAATTACGGATGGCCTCTTATCCGCTTGTCGTCCCGTTACGCCATAGTTTGTACATCTCAATTGTCAGTAGAAACCACATTTGTTTAAGCAAGTCAGCCATATCAGCTATGTTTCTTTAAAAGGCAGTAAATGTGGCTGAATGAACTGTTTCGCTGCCAGACAAGGCTCCGCTGATAGTCAGTTGTAGCAGTGGTAAGGTGTTGGGACTGCTGTTGAGAATCTGCTGTTGGGACAGCTTTATGTAGGGCCCTAACAGTTTGTGGGCACCGTTTTGTCACCGTTATAGTGCAATGAATTTATTGTTTAGTGCTGTGTTGTGTAATGGCTTGGCTGGCATGCATTCCACTATCTTTTTTTTTTTTTTGCCCTATCAAGAATGACATGCTAAAATCGCCACTGCTCTGACCACATTTTCCGGCTCAAACACACAATTGGCTCTTATTTCATTCTAAGCCGTAGACAGAACTTTACTGCAATCATGACTACGTCAGTTGGCGGAAATAAAAGTAGAGTCTTTGTCGCCAGGAATACCTTTCATCTAAAAGTCTTGGTTTGAAAGGTTTAGTGTAGACTATTATAGTACCATGCTCTCGAATTGTCACATATGCAGGTACTCACAAACAGGTCCCCCCATATATATAACATTCTATTGGTTGCAAGAATTTTGTATAATAATTTAAATTGAAAAAAATGTAATGAAACCAGCGACCAAATAATTGACGAGCTGTCAATTTCCCTAGCTAACTCCTTACTTTTCACACTGACACGGCATAAACAGCTCTACAGGCTTCACTGTCATGGTACACAGTCCGTACACAACACTATGCTCATCGTGTGTTAGCAGTCAGGACATATTTGCATATGTTAGGATCTTGTGAAGGCTGGCGGAATTCTGTCCAAAAGTATGTTCTTTTATCTGTCTACAGGTTTCCCCTGTTTTTGTTTGCTTGGAAATGTTGATACTGGAGACTGTTATCAGAAGAAACTGTGTAACCTAGCATTTATAGCGGCTAAGAAATGCATTACCATTAATTGGAAGGTTGGTTATCCTCCCACAATGTCACAATGGATGGCAGAAATGTCAATAAAACACTTGTGGGTTTTGAGGGTGTCCAAATTGTCACAGTGTCATAGTTTCATAGTGACACAGTATCTGAAAATCAGAAGACTGTAGGGAACTGTTGTTGTTCTAGAAAACCCCACCAATAGACCAAGAAAAGAGACCGCCTTAGGTCTGAATGACCTCACTTAACTGCTAAATAGTTTAATTAGCTAACATAACCATTGCAAAATATGTTTCTAACCTCAAGGGTCTTTCCTGGTTAAATAAAGGTTAAGTGGGATAAAATATCTCAAATCAGTAATAATGTAATGAGTCAATATAATAAACTGTTTCCTGGCAACAGTTAACTGTGTGACTGTCTTGGATGTCAAAGTGCTGGTGGAATTAACTTCAAGATTCTTTAGGTTCAAGTTCTACTTATACTACTTAGTCCTCTTCTTCCCGGGTGGGACACAAAGCCTGCAAACAGTCTTCTACCCACTGGAGCCTTGGACCGCAGCTTGCGCATGATATTCTCCATAAACTCCATCATCATCTACTTTATCTACAGCGCTGACATAGTGAA
The DNA here is from genome assembly GCF_045791955.1 of Oncorhynchus clarkii lewisi. Lineage (NCBI taxonomy): Eukaryota > Metazoa > Chordata > Actinopteri > Salmoniformes > Salmonidae > Oncorhynchus > Oncorhynchus clarkii. The sequence continues at coordinate 42,284 of NW_027258630.1, read as the reverse complement.
GTTTCTTGTCACACTGTCCCGGTGCAGACCATGTTTAGATCTCTCCTCCAGATCTGTTTTGCTTTGTCCCAAGAGCACCTATGCAATAGTACCATGTTTTCCATTAAAGTAAACCGCCAGACTTCAACACCCTCTCTGGAAAAGAGAAAAGCTCTCCCCATGATGGATTGTACCTGCTGAATGTCAGATGGGTAGAAATCACAAAGTACTGTGGTGCGAAGGAGAGACTCAAGATCAACTCACTGTCTTAAATATCACAGTTGTTCTCTGATCACATAGCAATGTAGCAACTGAAAGTCCTGATGTGAAGGGTAGGAAACAAGTGATAGGACTGGTAGCTCTATGAATATGTCACACTGAAATTAAGCTCACATGGTAATAAAGATTACCTGAGCATATGGGTCTGGAGAAATGATGGGGCTGGAGAAATGAAATGGAAGGGGCTAGAGAAATGAAACCACTGTCAAATTAGACATTAACATATCAGATAACCCCATCATATGACATAGCAATTGATTCTCCTTGCCACAACACTAGCAATTATTGCAATACTGCCCTAACAAAATGCCCCTTTCAGGTCAAGGGGAATTTAGAGAATAAGGATGATGAGGTCACCTGCATCAGCAGATGTGAACAAGTCGTTTACATCTTAGAGCTCTACAGTAGATGGCGCTAAACTGCCATAAAAGTGTTGGTACAGTCCTGCAGAATCAAAGAAGCTAATAATTCAAAGAATCAAATATGCTGAAAAGCCTCTCTATATTTATGACAGCGCTGTAAACAAACCTACCTCCAATGTAGGCCCCATCCTTTTCATTCTACAGAGGAAATATATAATATCCGTTGTTTATGTGTCCCAGTGGGCACTAATACACATTAAAGTGAACATAGAGAAGACTTGTGGATGAGATAATGTGATTCTCCCTTCCTCTTATACCACACATGCACTATACACCGAGAAGACACAGAATAATTCAGCTTTTGCACCAGTTTTTTTGTGGCGGGAAATAAAAAGGCCTAGAAGGTAAAGTCACGTTTGAGATAAAGAATATACAGAGGAAATATAAATACGTTTTCCATTTAGATGTATATGGTGAGTGTGTTATTGTTTTAAATATTATATTAAAAACACAGCAATTGTGTTGGTTTTAGTACTACACAATGGTAACCTTGATGGTCATCCTATTCTGTGGTAGTTTGGTTATTTTTGTATATCTGCCTGTTTCTCTTGTTTTGCAGTTGGAGTCCCAGCTCCCTACATTAGGAGCCCCAGGCCAGCTGTTAGTCCATCAGTTATTGAAAGCTGTTCAGTGGTGTGTTCTGTGGAAAACTGAAAAGACGTTACCCTGGCCTGGTACAGAGGAGAGGGAAGACTGGATAACACAAATAGTCACACACACACACTAATTTGTCTCTACCCTCTGGAGAAAAAGGAAGAAGATAATGAGTCGTGGCCAAAAGTTGAGTTTTATCACTCCTCATCTGCCGTTGTCTGACAAAGACTTCCTTTGATCTCTCAACAATTTCCCAAAGCGGACAAGATTACCGGTACATTCGTACTTGCCAAACCCACATCCTGACACAATGTCAACAGAGTGCTATGTGTTAGTGTTCTGCATCTGGCTGGTATAAGGCTAATCAAGGTAATTGTAAACACAGCCATTATATCAGTCTAATTTCTATATATAATATTCAGGCTGTGGTACAAAATAGAAGCCCTACTGTATGAACAAAGCTTTCTCTCAGGTACTTGGCAGTCAGTTATCAGACTCAGAGTCAATAAGATTTTCAGACGAATGTGGCAGCAATATACAAGTCCATACGTGTTCATAAGATGAACAGGTTCAGCCAGTCAGTGGATGGCAGCTTTCTTTAAAAAGTAAATAAGCAATCTTGATTTAGGGTGTGTATGTGTACATATTGTACATGTATAGTAGCTGCGAAATATCCCAAGGTTTAAAGTTCTGTTCCTGAGAAACCGGATTACAAGGCAAATTACAAGGCATACGGGGATTAGCTTCCATTCAGCCACAACAGCATTGTGTTGGGCGATTAGGCCTGACTGGCAGTCAACATTACAATTCATCCCAAAGGTGTTCGATGGGGTTGAGGTCAGGGCTCTGTGCAGGCCAGTCAAGTTCTTCCACACCGATCTTGACAAACCATTTTTATATGGACCTCGCTTGCGTTGTCATGCTGAAACAGGAAAGGGCCTTCCCCAAACTGTTATCACAAAGTTGGAAGCACAGAATCATCTAGAATGCCATTGTATGCTGTAGCGTTCCCTTCATTGGAACTAAGGGGCCTAGCCCAAACCTTGAAAAACAGCTCCAGACCATTAGTCCTCCTCCACCAAACTTTACAGTTGGCACTATGCATTCGAGCAGGTAGCGCTCTCCTGGCATCCGCCAAACCCAGGTTCATCCATCAGACTGCCAGATGTTGAAGCGTGATTCATCTCTCCAGAGAACTAATTTCCACTGCTCTAGAGTCCAACGGGTGAGGAGCTTTACAACACTACAGCCGACACTTGGCATTATTCATGGTGATCTTAGGCTTGTGTGCGTGCGGCTGCTCGGCCATGGAAACCCATTTCATGAAACTCCCAACAAACAGTTCTTGTGCTGACATTGTTTCCAGGGGCAGTTTGGAACTTGGTACCGAGTGTTGCTACCGAGGACAGGCGATTTTTACGTGTTAACATTTCAGCACTTGGCTGCCCCGTTCTGTGAGCTTTTGTGGCCTACCACTCTCCGGCTGAGCCATTATTTTGCTTCTAGAATTCCCACTTCACAATAACAGCACTTACAGTTGGCCAGGGCATCTCTAGCAGGGAAGAAATATGAATAACTGACTTGTTGGAAAGGTGGCATCCTATGACGGTGCCACGTTTAAAGTCACTGAGTAAGGCCATTCCAATGTTATGGAGATTGCATGGCAATGTGCTCAATTTTATACACCTGTCAGATTGTAGAAGGACGATCAATGGAAACTGGATGTAACAGAGCTACATTTAGAGTCTCATAGGAAAGGTTCTGAATACTTATGTGAATAAGGTATGTTTTTTAATATTTTTTTTTATAAATTTGCTATCATTTCTAAAAACCTGTTTTTGCTTTATGAGGTATTGTATGCAAGAAAATGAGGAATGAGGGAAAAATGCAATTAACCCAATTTAGAATAAGGCTGTAACGTAACAAAATGTGGAAAAAGTTAAGGGGTCTGAATACTTTCCGAAGGCACGATAGGCTTAGCCTCGTATATCCATCCTAATCTCATGAGCTTTAGAATGTGTTTTGCAATTTGTGTAGCAAAACACTTTGTAAGAACAGGAGGGTTATAGGAGGCTAGTATAGACCTTAACATTATGAAATCGAATGTCTGGTATTAACTTACAAGTTGTTTGTTTAAGAAGTCCAGTGGTTATGTGGGCAAAGCATGCTTACTGGAGAAGTTCTTCCCAATTTAACTAGATTTCCCAACTTTATTGATTGTTCTACAATAGTTGAGTAACACAGTTTACACATATGTATTCTTGCAAATGAAAGAAGATAAATGTGTTTGACATCTTGGAATATAGAGTTGATTATAGAACCCATGGGTAGAAGATCACCAAAGGTGGCCAATCCATGGTCTTGCAAGGCTGAAGTTCTGTCACGATTGTCATAAAGAGACCAAGGTGCAGCGTGATATGAATACATTCTTCTTTAATTAAAGGAAGAACACTAAACAAACGTGCCGCTATATCAACCGAGTGCTGACATGCAACTACACATAGACAATAACCCACAAAAACCAAAATGGCAACCTAAATAGGATCGCCAATCAGAGACAACGATAAACAGCTGCCTCTGATTGGGAACCAATTCAGGCCACCACATTACCTAGACATATAAAAACCCCATAGATACACAAAAACCCTAGACAGGACAGAAAAACACCTAGACAATACAAAAACTAAACCAACCACCCTCGTCACACCCTGACCTAACCAAAATAATCAAGAAAACAGACATCTAAGGTCAGGGCGTGACAAGTTCGTGCATGTTTTTGTTCCAGCTCAACCTGAATGAATGAATCGTGGTTCTTGTGACTGAAGACCATAATAAGTTAATTAGTTTAATCAGTTTGTTGTTTTATTAGTGCTTCACTGGAACAAAATCCTGCTGACTTCAGTCTTTGGAGTAAGTTTGGCCACCCCTATTACAACCCGTTTCTGTTTAATGCTGACATGTCATAACATGATGCAGCCACCTCCATGCTTGAAAATATGAAGAGTGGTAATCAGTGATGTGTTGGATTTTCCCCAAACGTAACACTTTGTATTCAGGACATTGAGTTCATTTTTCATTTCATGTTTTTTTGCAATTTGTCTGTAGTGCCATATTTTCAAACAGGACGTATGTTTTGGAATATTTTTTATTCTGTACAGGCTTCCTTCTTTTCACTGTGTCATTTAAGTTAGTATTGTGGAGTATCTATAATGTTGTTGACCCATCCTCAGTTTTCTATTATCACAGCCATTAAGCTCTGTAACTGTTTTAAAGTCACCATTGGCCTCATGGGTGAAATCCGTCCCAGTCTCAGGTCTTTTGCAGACTCCATCAGGTTTTCTTCCAGAATGGTCCTGTATTTGGCTCCATCCATCTTCCCATCAATTTTAACCATCTTCCCTGTCCCTGCTGAAGAAAAGCAGACCCAAACCATGATGCTGCCACCACCATGTTTGACAGTGGGGATGGTGTGTTCAGCTGTGTTGCTTTTACGCCAAACATAACGTTTTGCATTGTTGCCAAAAAGTTCAATTTTGGTTTCATCTGACCAGAGCACCTTCTTCCACATGTTTGGTGTGTCTCCCAGGTGGCTTGTGGCAAACTTTAAACAACACTTTTTATGGATATCTTTAAGAAATAGCTTTCTTCTTGCCACTCTTCCATAAAGGCCAGATTTGTGCAATATACAACTGATTGTTTTCCTATGGACAGAGTCTCCCACCTCAGCTGTAGATCTCTGCAGTTCATCCAGAGTGATCATGGGCCTCTTGGCTGCATCTCTGATCAGTCTTCTCCTTGTATGAGCTGAAAGTTTAGAGGGACGGCCAGGTCTTGGTAGATTTGCAGTGGTCTGATACTCCTTCCATTTCAATATTATTGCTTGCACAGTGCTCCTTGGGATTTTTAAAGCTTGGGAAATCTTTTTGTATCCAAATCCGGCTTTAAACTTCTTCACAACAGTATCTCAGACCTGCCTGGTGTGTTCCTTGTTCTTCATGATGCTCTCTGCGCTTTTAACGGACCTCTGAGACTATCACAGTGCAGGTGCATTTATACGGAGACTTGATTACACACAGGTGGATTGTATTTATCATCATTAGTCATTTAGGTCAACATTGGATCATTCAGAGATCCTCACTGAACTTCTGGAGAGAGTTTGCTGCACTGAAAGTAAAGGGGCTGAATAATTTTGCACGCCCAATTTTTCAGTTTTTGATTTGTTAAAAAAGTTTGAAATATCCAATAAAATGTCGTTCCACTTCATGATTGTGTCCCACTTGTTGTTGATTCTTCACAAAAAAATACAGTTTTATATCTTTATGTTTGAAGCCTGAAATGTGGCAAAAGGTCGCAAAGTTCAAGGGGGCCGAATACTTTCGCAAGGCACTGTACTTGAAGTTAACGTTCTCTCTTTTATCCCTAGTGGACGGTTTTTACGTAATCTCCTGACATCCTCAAACATGGATGGATTTATATACAGTACCAGTCAAAAGTTTGGACACACCTACTCATTCCAGGGTTTTTCTTTATTTTTACTATTTTCTACATTGTAAAATAATCGTGAAGACATTATGAACATTATGAACATTATGAAATAACACATAAGAAATCATGTCGTAACCCAAAAGGTTTTTCTTCTTCAATGTAGCCACCCTTTGCCTTGATGACAGCTTTGCACACTCTTGGCATTCTCTCAACCAGCTTCATGAGGTAATCACCTGGAATGCATTTCAATTAACAGGTGTGCCTTGTATAGAAGTTAATACATTTGAGCCAATCTGTTGTGTTGTGTCAAGGTAGGGGTGGCATACAGAAGATAGCCCTATTTGGTAAAAGACCAAGTCCATATTATGGCAAGAACAGCTCAAATAAGCAAAAAGAAACGACAGTCCATCATTACATTAAGACATGAAGGCCAGCCAATGCGGAACATTTCAAGAAAGGTGAAAGTTTCTTCAAGTGCAATGAGACTCTCTAGAGCGGAGATACAGGTAGGACAAACCTTCGTGAAAACATTCTCCACAAGTTTAAACATGCCCATGAGATCAGCAGGTTTGGGAAGTCGGTTACAAGCATTTTGAAAATAAATGGTAAAACTGTTTCAGGGAGTGGATGTGGTGCCATGATTTAACTCATTTGCTTGTTTAAATACTACTAATCCTGGTTTTCAGACAAATGTTGTGACCTAAATAACAATAATAATATAGTATATTTACCAAGTAAAGTACACCACAATGAAAAAGTACACATCTAAAATTACACTAAAGACATACACATTATGCAACAGACAAATAAATAGCGGTGCTATTTGTATGTGAAATTACACTCAATTATACAATAGTGGCAATGAAAGGTATAAATGTGAGTTCGGTATAAAATCTTTATGGCTTTTTTTGTGTTTTTTTGGGGTGGAAATGTAATTTGCTGAGCTGGAGCACAAGGACCAGGTCAACCTTGTGGTTGACAAATGCTATGACTTAAACAATAACAATTAAATTGCATTTGTATCAAGCATATTTCTTGTAAAGTAAAAGGTACAATACTATGAAAAAGACACATTTAAAATGACAGTAAAGACATACACAGTATTTAACATTGTCAGAGTGTTATGGGTGCCAACCTATAGCACCATCCCAACGTGAAACATGTAGGACCAATGCTGTCGTTGGTCTGGCCCCTGACCTAAGACCAATCCGGCATGGCTAAACCTATCAGGGGCCCAAGCCCCCTCCGGCGTAGATCTCAGGGTCATTGAGACACACAAGCCTCTAAACCACGCCAAGGTCACAGCTTTGAGAGAGGAGTGATTGAATCCAGTCCTGTCTGAACAAAAGGTAAGATTCTGACATCTGAGTACAAAACAGACTCTTCTGGTAAACAGATGCCTCCGGTGCCAGATACCAGTATATACTCAACCTGTAAAGTCAGCACTTAAACAAATAGAAACAGAAACCTGTAATTCAATAAGGTCCAAATCTACGGAGCAAAAATATCAACGCAACATGCAACAATTTAAACGATTTTTACTGAGTTACAGTTGATATAAGGAAATCAGTCAGTTGAAATAAATAAATTAGGCCCTAATCTATGGATTTCACATGACTGGGCAGGGGCGCAGCCATGAGTGGGGCTGGGAGGGCATAGGCCCACCTACTGGGGAAATTCGCCTCAGTTTCATCAGCTGTCCGGGTGGGTGGTATCAGATGATCCCGCAGGTGAAGAAGCTGGATGTGGAGGTCCTGGGCTGGCATGGTTACACGTGGTTAACGTTTGTGAGGCCGGTTGGACGTACTGCCAAATTCTCTAAGACAACGCTTTAGGCGGCTTATGGTAGAGAAGGGAGCATTCAATTCTCTGGCAACAGCTCTGGTGGACATTCCTGCAGTCAGCATGTCAATTGCACTCTCCCTCAAAACTTGAGACATCTGTGGAATTGTGTTGTGTGGAAAAACTGCACATTTTAGAGTGGCCTTTTATTGTGAACCTGTGTAATGATCAATGATCATGCTGTTTAATCAGCTTCGGGATATGCACACCTGTCAGGTGGATGGAATTTTTTTGGCAAACGAGAAATGCTCGCTAACAGGTATGTAAACAAATTTGTGCCGAAAAATTTAGAGAAATAAGCTATTTCTGCGTATGGAAAAATTCTGGGATATTTCAGCTCATGAAACATGGGACCAACACTTCACATGTTGCGTTTATATTTTTGTTCCGTATATTTGCATTCTATGCTTGTTCTTGTGTATTCTGTATTTTCACATTGGCTGGTATGTTATACAAGCCAACAACAAGTGACCACTTCCTTCCTAAATGTGTGTGTGTGTGTTCACAGATACAGAAGTTGCATAGAAAACCAAGTAGCATAATATGCATGCACATATATTCACATCCATAAACACTGACCATACCAATCTCTGAAAGTTCACATCAGGATCCTTCTTCTTCTCTTTGCTTGCAGGCTGCATTGAAATAAAGGGAAAAGGCATAACATTACATGATTACCTACAGTGTATGTTCTGTATATGTTGCCTTCAGGGTGCTCTGTATGATGTCAACTGTAACACAGATTGTACTTACCTCCACATTTTATTATTTTAACTGCCCAGAATATACCACCACTTATTATCCCAACTGCTAGCAATGTGACCAGTGCGATTGGGACAGGATTGCGACCAGACCCTGTCAGGAGTAAAATGGAGGGGGGGGGGGGGGGTTTAATCAACTGTATGTTGTATGTGGTCTTGCCCTGTATTCACCTGAAGCCTATATTCTTCCCGTCTAAATGAAATTCAGCTGTTCAAACCCATGCCATGTGCTTTAGTCAATACTAATGAATGACATTGATGAAGGTATTATAAGGTTGGCTACACGGCTCATAGGAAAATAAATACAGAAATCAGCTGGCTGTAATACAGAAGTTAAAAAATATGATAATACGCATGTTGAGGAATTTGTAAAAACTGCCCTCAGGTTTAAATGTTAAAAAAACAATTTGTTAGTTTGAAACATACTATCCTACAAAATAAGTTGTTAGTGAGCTTCAGCTGGTATTTATCTCCCCCTAGAATTACAGTGCCTTGCGAAAGTATTCGGCCCCCTTGAACTTTGCGACCTTTTGCCACATTTCAGGCTTCCAACATAAAGATATAAAACTGTATTTTTTGTGAAGAATCAACAACAAGTGGGACACAATCATGAAGTGGAACGACATTTATTGGATATTTCAAACTTTTTTAACAAATCAAAAACTGAAAAATTGGGCGTGCAAAATTATTCAGCCCCTTTACTTTCAGTGCAGCAAACTCTCTCCAGAAGTTCAGTGAGGATCTCTGAATGATCCAATGTTGACCTAAATGACTAATGATGATAAATACAATCCACCTGTGTGTAATCAAGTTTCCGTATAAATGCACCTGCACTGTGATAGTCTCAGAGGTCCGTTAAAAGCGCAGAGAGCATCATGAAGAACAAGGAACACACCAGGCAGGTCCGAGATACTGTTGTGAAGAAGTTTAAAGCCGGATTTGGATACAAAAAGATTTCCCAAGCTTTAAACATCCCAAGGAGCACTGTGCAAGCGATAATATTGAAATGGAAGGAGTATCAGACCACTGCAAATCTACCAAGACCTGGCCGTCCCTCTAAACTTTCAGCTTATACAAGGAGAAGACTGATCAGAGATGCAGCCAAGAGGCCCATGATCACTCTGGATGAACTGCAGAGATCTACAGCTGAGGTGGGAGACTCTGTCCATAGGACAACAATCAGTCGTATATTGCACAAATCTGGCCTTTATGGAAGAGTGGCAAGAAGAAAACCATTTCTTAAAGATATCCATAAAAAGTGTCGTTTAAAGTTTGCCACAAGCCACCTGGGAGACACACCAAACATGTGGAAGAAGGTGCTCTGATCAGATGAAACCAAAATTGAACTTTTTGGCAACAATGCAAAACGTTATGTTTGGCGTAAAAGCAACACAGCTGAACACACCATCCCCACTGTCAAACATGGTGGTGGCAGCATCATGGTTTGGGCCTGCTTTTCTTCAGCAGGGACAGGGAAGATGGTTAAAATTGATGGGAAGATGGATGGAGCCAAATACAGGACCATTCTGGAAGAAAACCTGATGGAGTCTGCAAAAGACCTGAGACTGGGACGGAGATTTGTCTTCCAACAAGACAATGATCCAAAACATAAAGCAAAATCTACAATGGAATGATTCAAAAATAAACATATCCAGGTGTTAGAATGGCCAAGTCAAAGTCCAGACCTGAATCCAATCGAGAATCTGTGGAAAGAACTGAAAACTGCTGTTCACAAATGCTCTCCATCCAACCTCACTGAGCTCGAGCTGTTTTGCAAGGAGGAATGGGAAAAAAATTCAGTCTCTCGATGTGCAAAACTGATAGAGACATACCCCAAGCGACTTACAGCTGTAATCGCAGCAAAAGGTGGCGCTACAAAGTATTAACTTAAGGGGGCTGAATAATTTTGCACGCCCAATTTTTCAGCTTTTGATTTGTTAAAAAAGTTTTAAATATCCAATAAATGTCGTTCCACTTCATGATTGTGTCCCACTTGTTGTTGATTCTTCACAAAAAAATACAGTTTTATATCTTTATGTTTGAAGCCTGAAATTTGGCAAAAGGTCGCAAAGTTCAAGGGGGCCGAATACTTTCGCAAGGAACTGTAGAGGAAACGAAGAGCAGACAATCTGTCTGGGGGTTGGCTCTGCCCAATGAAATCTCTGGTGAGCTCATTATAAACAGAGCTTGCTATTTAGTGGTCTGCCATTACAGGATCCCATTACTGACCCACAAAATGGAACAACAATACTATATGCAGTGTTGACATACCTTTGAGGGCAGAGCGTGAGGACAATTGAGGGCAGAGCGTTTCAATGTTGAGTGGAGTTGGTTTTGAGTCAGCAGGGTTGGAAGCCTCACAGCTGTAGGTGTCAACATTTCTTTTGTTTAACTCCAGAGGGAGAGAGAGATTGGCTAGAAGATCAGGGCTGCTGGTCTGGTTGAGAATCTCCTCTCCTCTGTACCAGGACAAGATCACCTCTCTCCCGTTCTTCACAGTGCACACCAAGGAACAGCTCACTTTTTCAAATGGACTGTCCACTGAGGGACTGATGTGAGGAGCAGACACTGAGGCTGGGATAGCAGAATGATTTAGCAGTGACTCAATGACAAACAGAGATTTAAACTAATGTGTTTACAGTAAAACTAAGATGTCATAAATGAGACCTAAACATATATGAAGAAGTGGGCTATTTCTTTTTCAAACTCTAAATACAAAAGGTATTTTTTTTAATCTTCATTGAAAACAACTGGGTAACAGACTAAGTGAGAGAATGGAAAAAAGGGAAGTAAAAAAAGAAGCTAGACACGCACCATAGACGGTTAGATTTGTAATCTTAGATGAACTCTGTGTATTGATGATAAGTATTTTATAAAGTCCAGAGTCGCTGATGGTGAGGTTTCTGATGGTGAGAGATCCAGTCTGAGTATCCAGCTTCAGTCTGTCTTTGAATTTCATACTGTAGTCCGTTGTAATCACACCAGCATTCAGCAGCGCTATGTTATCAAATGAATCTGAACGACTCAATGGGAAAGACCATGCCATAATAGTGCCACTAGGTAGGTCATTAAGTCCAGTCGGTAAAGTTACTTTCATTCCCTCTTTTCCCGACACATTTACAGCATCAATCAGACCTGAAAAGAAGAAAGAAAACATTGGCTAAGGGCAGTAGCTACATCAATACAAGACATTAACAGGACTAAATCCTGTAGGCGATCCTGGATCCAAGCGAAGCACATGATTAATTTATTTATACTTTTACAGTACGCAGTGACCTACTTACTTTTTGTTTGTATTGTCTTTGCATTATTTATAAAAAATGTGTTCCATTGAGTTGTAGTTATGGCTCCTAGGTGTAGCCTAGTTCACACTTCTAACTCTTTAACACTAAATAACACTATTTTTTTTTACCTTTATTTAACCAGTAGAGAACACATTTTCTCTTTTACAAAAACGACATGACCAAAAAGCAAATTCATAACAGCATTTCCTTCTGCACTTTTATTAATAGCCTATTCACATGATTTACACAACAGTTATGTAACATGATAGTAGCCTACTTTTGTAATTGACTCACAGTTTGGCAAGACAGACTTACCACTTTCGAGCAAGAGTAATATCCAGAGAACGGAGTTTATCATTTTCCATTTCAATAGGGTACTCAGATAAAGTGTAATTCAAAGATACATTGTCTGTCTGTTTGTGGGCGGGTATATTTTGTGGAACGGGGTGGGTATAATTTGTGGAACGGGGGTGTGGGTTTATTTTGTGGAACGTTCAAACAACGCATATAAAGTCGTATCGCGGTAAAATTAGATACCCTGTAGGGGGTTCGTTTTTCACTCACCACGTTTATTTCGGGAAAATGTCTCTCTTCATTCTGGTAGGCTCCACCATTTCTCATTCATTGGTTTAGTTATTATTTCTGGTGTTCCGGCATTCGCCGGTGAACTCTGTTGCGTCTCAATAAGGCTATCGCTATGGTTGAAATGTAACTAATGACTGCCAGCCCCAGTATTTTATTAGCTAGGTGTCTTTTACTCAATTGTTACCTATGATACTGTATAAACCAGCCTACTCGTACTACAGAAACGTACATTGCATTTTGCCAAGTTCTCTCTGTTTTAATCCTGTTTCCCAAATATAGCAGATAACTTGTGTCTGTGTAGATGTCGTTGAGTTCACCATGACTAGTTAAATAAAGATTAAATAAATTAGAAAATTAAGAATATGCACTTTGACCTATTTCAGGCAACCTCAAGATGCTTGACTCACTACAGCTGCTTTTGAGGAACTTTCCAGTCGTTTGTGCTTTACATTCCGACATTACATTCCGACTTTTGAATGTCTGTTTATTGGATATGTATATTAGTGTCTAATAAAAATGAACAATGTATGTAAAGCATCCCATTTGTTTTAAGGTTACAGTGTGTGTGTGTGTGTGTGTGTGTGTGTGTGTGTGGTGTGTGTGTGTGTGTGTGTGTGGTGTAGTCCCTCTTAATGTCACTAGGTGTCAGCACAGTTTCAATAATATCACACCAGGTTCACAATATGTTTTCATGTCAGGTCACGTCAGGTGCTGTCTCTAATCAGTCAGTCATGTAAAATGTTGACGTTGACTGGAAATATGTGCTTGAAATACTTTACTAACGTTCATAACATCACCCTGTTGTTTACACAGCACAAATCACTCAGCTACTGGCTTATCCACGTTACAGCAACGATTCTATTTGGAATAGGCCTGAATAGAAAGACAGGTTAGGCAGTCTAAGTAAATAAAAAATATAATAATGATAATATCATGGTATGCTATTTATCACTAATATTCATAAGTAGGCTACATATTTATTGTAATTGTTTATTTATTGTATTACAAATAATGATAATAGGCCTGTTATTATTATTGTTAGGCTCTTTCTCTAAAATAAAAATGATCTGGCATTACAGCGGTCAATAGGCTACCGCTGATACAAATGAACACCATCCAGACAAATTAAGAAGTGTCAAAGGATCAGAGGTCGATTTCAATAATGTCACACGTACTATGCTTTTGGACTATATTCAAACTTTCCATTCAAATAATATTTTTGTCAGTTTAATCAGACTTCATCGCCAAGTTACCTCAAAGAAAACAGACTCCAGAAGTTTAGTTTGACCTAGTCGATTTTCAAGCAAGATTATAGGTCCACATTATGAACTAAATTACACGAACAGAAAGGCTTTCATTTCACACAAAAATCCTTCCAGCTAAGAATTCAGCAATTATAATGAATGATGATTTCTTAATTAGGTCGATGTAGGCCTATTTATATAAATAAAACTATTGTATTTCAGATAGGCTAAAAATTGAGATGTACGCACAACCATTTTGTAAAAAGTATATTGACGAAAATGTATCTCAGTTGTCGCCCTTTATAGGTGCAATGTTTATTTTCTATACTTATGGTGTGAGGATCAAGTTTTCAACAATTGTATTGTCTCTTCAATACATAGACTATGACCTGTGTAGACCATTTGACTTTTATTTCACCTTTATTTAACCAGGTAGGCAAGTTGAGAACAAGTTCTCATTTACAATTGCGACCTTGCCAAGATAAAGCAAAGCAGTTCGACACATACAACAACACAGAGTTAAACATGGAGTAAAACAATAATACAGTAGAAAAATAAGTCTATATACAATGTGAGCAAGTGAGGTGAGTTAGAACACTACAGAAACCTTCCTATCAGGCTTTAATGTAGTTTGGTAAATAGTGGAGAACATAAGAGACTCTCTAGAGCGGAGAAAGGCAGGACAAACCTTTGTGAAAACGTTCAAATCAAACTTTATTTGTCACACGCGCCAAATACAACAAGTGTAGACCTTATCGTGAAATGCTTACTTTACAAGCCCTTAACCAACAGTGCAGTTCAAGAAGAGTTAAGAAAATATTTACCAAATAAACTAAAGTAAAAAATAAATAAAAGTAACACTAACATAACGACAGGGGGTACCGGTTAGAGATCATTTGTACATGTAGGTAGGAGAGAAGTGACTATGCTTAGATAATAACAGTGAGTAGCAGCAGTGTACAAAACAAATGGCGGGGGGGGGGGGGGGGGGGGGGTAGATTAATTGTTCAGCAGTCTTATGGCTTGGGGGGGTAGAAACTAGTCTTTTGGTCCTAGACTTGGCGCTCCGGTACCGCTTGACGTGCGGTAGCAGAGAAAACAGTCTATGACTGTGGAAACTCTACAAGTTTAAACATGCCCATGAGATTAGCAGGTTTGGCCAGTTGGTTGCAAGCATTTTGCAAATAAATGGTCAAAAGTTTCAGGGAGTGGATGTGGTGCCATGATTTAACTCATTTGCATGTTTAAATGCTAGTAATCCTGGTTTTCAGACAAATGTTCTGACCTAAATAACAATTTTGCATTTTTATCAAGCACATTTCTTGCAAAGTAAGGTTCAACACCATGAAAAATACAAATTTAAAATTACAGTAAAGACATACACACAGCATGTAACATTGACATAGTGGTATGGTTGCCTACGTATAGCATCATGCCAACGTGAAACATGTAGGACCAATGCTGTCATTGGTCTGGCCCCTCACCGGAGACCAATCCGGCATGGCTAAACCTATCAGGGGCCCAAGCCCCCTCCGGCGTAGCTCTCAGGGTCATTGAGACACACAAGCCTCTAAACCACGCCAAGGTCACAGCTTTGAGAGAGGAGTGATTGAATCCAGTCCTGTCTGAACAGAAGGTAAGATTCTGACATCAGTGTACAAAACAGACCCCTCTGGTGAACAGACTCCTCCGGTGCCAGATACCAGTGTATCCCCAACCTGTAAAGCCAGCACATAAAGAAATAGAAACAGAAGCCTGTAATTCAATAAGGTCCAAAAATTTGCAACCTGTGCTTGTTCTTGTCTATTCTGCATTTTCACATTGGCTGGTATGTTATACAAGCCAACAAGTGACCACTTCCATCCTAAATGTGTGTGTGTGTGTTCAGATACAGAAGTTGCATAGAAAACCAAGTAGCATAAAATGCATGCACATATACTGCCCTCCCAAGCAAAAAGGCATTAATTGCTCATTTGGTCGAAAATTTGTTAATGTCATTTTTGTTACATTAAATGCATGCTTAATCATGTGGACAAGTATCCTGCCTCTATTGTATTGTTTTGGAGAAAATGGGGGTCGTATTAGCAGTAACTGCAAAAAGTTACTGTGAAACCAAGATAAATGGCAGTAACTTAACTTACTGCCTTTTAGCTTGGTTTCAAATTGCCCTTGGCTGATCTGACATCAAAATGAATTAGCTAGCTAGCAAGCTAAGCTAGCTAGCGAGCATAGACAAACAATGCTACCTGCTCTCATAAGAGATCTGCAATTGATACTAACGTCAATCTATTAGCCATATAATGAATTATATTCTGAAATTTCATCTGATGGTTTCTTTGAATCAGTACACCATACACACGATTTCTAGCCAGTGACAGCCACCTGGCTAAAACTGACGCGCCCCTACCAAAACGTCAAAACCTACCTCGCTAGCATTAGCATGAAGCAATAGATTTGTGCTACATGTTCCTATAAGAGACAATCAGCAGTTTATACTAGCTTCAATCTATTATACCTAGAATTCATATAATCCCTATAGTTGTATTCTGACATTCCATGGGTTATTTGAATCCGTAACGTTACACCACACACATGATCTGAAGAGGACTGGCCATCCCACATATACTCTCTCTAATTCTCTCTTTCTTTCTCTCTCTCGGAGGACCTGAGCCCTAGGACCATGCCCCAGGAATACCTGACATGATGACTCCTTGCTGTCCCCAGTCCACCTGACTGTGCTGCTGCTCCAGTTTCAACTATTCTGCCTTATTATTATTCGACCATGCTGGTCATTTATGAACATTTGAACATCTTGACCATGTTTTGTTATAATCTCCACCCGGCACAGCCAGAAGAGGACTGGCCACCCCACATAGCCTGGTTCCTCTCTAGGTTTCTTCCTAGGTTTTGGCCTTTCTAGGGAGTTTTTCCTAGCCACCGTGCTTCTACACCTGCATTGCTTGCTGTTTGGGGTTTTAGGCTGGGTTTCTGTACAGCACTTTGAGATATCAGCTGATGTACGAAGGGCTATATAAAATAAATTTGATTGATTGATTTGATTGATCTCTAGCCAGCTGACGGTCAGTTGGACGTGCACCCCATACTGAATTGTCAAAAGCCACGCACACTCGTTTTCCGGATGAGCGCACACACAGCATTGCTAGCTCATTAATAATATATCTACTCACATGTTCAGGGTTTCTTTTATATTCCAGTATTGCGTGACTGTCCTGGTCAGGAGAGTTAAAATCCCAAATTGTATCCATCCCCTTTGTTGGTGGCATACAGTGGGGCAAAAAAGTATTTAGTCAGCCACCAATTGTGCAAGTTCTCCTACTTCAAAATATGAGAGAGGCCTGTAATTTTCATCATAGGTACACTTCAACTATGGCAGACAAAATGAGGAAATAAAATCCAGAAAATCACATTGTAGGATTTTTCATTAATTAATTTGCAAATTATGGTGGAAAATAAGTATTTGGTCAATAACAAAAGTTTCTCAATACTTTGTTATATACCCTTTAATGGCAATGACAGAGGTCAAACGTTTTCTGTAAGTCTTCACAAGGTTTTCACACACTGTTGCTGGTATTTTGGCCCATTCCTCCATGCAGATGTCCTCTAGAGCAGTGATGTTTTGGGGCTGTTGCTGGGCAACACAGACTTTCAACTCCCTCCAAAGATTTTCTATGGGGTTGAAATCTGGAGACTGGCTAGGCCACTCCAGGACCTTGAAATGCTTCTTACGAAGCCACTCCTTCGTTGCCCGGGCGGTGTGTTTGGGATCATTGTTATGCTGAAAGACTCAGCCACGTTTCATCTTCAATGCCCTTGCTCATATGACATTCTCCCAATCTTCTTCTGGATCATCCAAATGCTCTCTAGCAAACTTCAGACGGGCCTGGACATGTACTGGCTTAAGCAGGGGGACACGTCTGGCACTGCAGGATTTGAGTCCCTGGCGGCGTAGTGTGTTACTGATGGTAGGCTTTGTTACTTTGGTAACAACTCTCTGCAGGTCATTCACTAGGTCCCCCCGTGTGGTTCTGGGATTTTTGCTCACCGTTCTTGTGATCATTTTGACCCCACGGGGTGAGATCTTGCGTGGAGCCCCAGATCGAGGGAGATTATCAGTGGTCTTGTATGTCTTCCATTTCCTAATAATTGCTCCCACAGTTGATTTCTTCAAACCAAGCTGCTTACCTATTGCAGATTCAGTCTTCCCAGCCTGGTGCAGGTCTACAATTTTGTTTCAGGTGTCCTTTGACAGCTCTTTGGTCTTGGCCATAGTGGAGTTTGGAGTGTGACTGTTTGAGGTTGTGGACAGGTGTATTTTATACTGATAACAAGTTCAAACAGGTGCCATTAATACAGGTAACAAGTGGAGGACAGAGGAGCCTCTTAAAGAAGAGGTTACAGGTCTGTGAGAGACAGAAATCTTGCTTGTTTGTAGGTGACCAAATACTTATTTTCCACCATAATTTGCAAATAAATTCATTAAAAATCCTACAATGTGATTTTCTGGATTTTTTTTCTCATTTTGTCTGTCATAGTTGAAGTGTACCTATGATGACAATTACAGGCCTCATCTTTTTAAAGTGGGAGAACTTGCACAATTGGTGGCTGACTAAATACTTTTTTGCCCCACTGTATGTAATTAGTACAACAAGCTTTGACATGCCAAACGTGTGCTCAATGTGTCTGCTTCAGTGCCATCATTACATGAATGTGGAAAATACTGTTTTGAATGATTTCCACTAATCCCTGTGGCCTAGATGATTAGTATCTATGCGGATCAAATTTGCCATGTGAGTGTGTATTAGGACAGTACAACCACGTCAATACTAGGTTGCATTCCTGTCAATGTTCATCCATGCAATTTTTTGGTATTTGTAAATTAAAATGAAAATGTAAGAGCCTTTTTGGGAGCAGGTATGAAATTAATAGATGAATTGAGTTACAGTGAAAATGATTATGATAATGGTTGCACAAGATAAAATCAACATTGATTATATCCTATATTATAGAATAACTGAAAAGGATTATTATCATACGTTTGCACACCAGAAAATGTCAGTATTAATTATTATCATCCATGACAGATTAGAATCATTAGGATGCATGTCCCTGATTATTTGCTCTATTTATTTCAGTTGAGTTTAAGGGCCACATTCCAACAAAGATTCCTGATCTACCCCCTTTAACTGAAGTCAGTGTCAACACTATTTGAAGAAATAGAGAACCAGTGGGTGGTCTCTGACTCCTTAGACATCAGTCTATCGGAAGAGAAATCAATTGGCAATGAAGATGATGATGATGAAAATTATCATCCACCTTCAGAGTTGGATGTTCCAGCACAAGTGGCAGCTGAGTCCGTGGACACAACTCCAGAACACCTATCAAACACGAAATCCATGATTCCACCAATGGGTAAGCCATGTGGTCCCAAATGCAAGAGGGAATGTACTCAGAATATTTCAGAGGTTAGACGAAAGGAAATATGGGAAAAGTATTGGGAGATGAAGTATAAGGAGAAGAGGACATGGATTTTAAACATGATGGCACAGCAGTCTAAGAAAAATGTCACTGTTGGCGCTGACAGTCGACGCAGCAGGTCGTTTCTGTACCATCTTCCAAACCAGATCGGTTCTGCACAACAGGTGTGCAAAGTGCTTTTCCTGACAACATTGGGCTACCACCCCAAAAATGGCAGGTTGATTGTCACAATGATGGGCAAGTCAATCACCACCAAACTGATTCCACCAAAGGATCAGAGGGGAAAGAAAGTTTCAGCGAGCAAATTGAACATGAATCCAATCCTGCAACACATTGCGTCCTTCCATCCCCAAATCATCCACTACAGCCAAGAGCATGCCCCACATCGCCTCTACCTCCCTAGTGACGTCAATATTCGGTTCATGCATAATGACTACAAGGAGAAGAACAAAGATGCGATAGGTTTCATAACCGCAGCTGGCAAAGCGGTAAAGGGAAGGAACATCAGCTTTGTGAAGCTTGGAGAGTAGGAGTGCGTGCTCTGTTTGGTGCAGGGTCATCATCTGAAGATGGAGCACAGGGAGAATGAGGCCATGGAAACCCAAGCCTGCCAAGACAACAGCCATGCAGCACCTGAATTCACCATCACCAACCCCGACTGCATGCAATGTAGAAATATGAGGAACATAAGAAGTCTGCAGGGCAGAGCAGAATCCATTACCAGGCTGATGCACAGAAAGATTGGCCTGAGGACTGGTCTGTGAGGAGCGTTGATATGCAAAAAAAATCATCATGCTCCCTCGCATGCCAGGTGTGAAAACAGCATCGTTCACAAGAAGAAACATTACTTATCACGAGACATTCGCCACCATTGGAAAGAAGTCTCAAAAGAAGAAGAAAACAATCTCAGTGGTATGGCATGAAGGAACAGCTGGTCGGAAGTCAGAGGAGATTACTTCATCTTACGTAACAGCACTGGAGAGTGAGAGATGTCAAGCATGCAGTGTATTGGGTGGATAACCGCACTTCTCAAAACAAAAACTGGTGCCTCCTAACATCACTGGTGAGTGTTGTCAATGCTGACTCAGACTTTGATGGAGGACATCACCCTCAAAAGTTATTCGAGCCAGGACACACCTTCATGAGTGCAGACAGTTTCCATCATGGCATGGAACAGGAAATGAAAGCTCGACCTGGAGGTGTGCTGTACGACTTCAGGGACTTCCTCCATGCTGTCACCACTTCCAATGCAGGCAAGATGGAGGTGGTCGAAATGAAAAAGGAAAACATCCTGGCATGGAAAGCTGGCAATTCCATCGTCAAGCTGAAGAAGGCAGCAGCACCAAAGCTGGCAGAGATGGCTGAGATCCAGTTGAGGTGTGGATCCAGGAGCCTCTTCTACAAAGTCTCCCATGAAGAAAAGGACTTCACAGAGCTTGACTTTATCATGAAGAAAGTCACTCTAGAGACACCCTCGACACTATGTACACAGGATAGAGGGATAGAAGAGTCCAAGACGATGGACATAATCACCAAGCTGTGTCCTCTGATGCCTGCAAATCAAAAGGCAGTTCTGGAATGACTTGGCTGTGAACAGCATTGCTGAGGATGAGGAGTGATCTGGAAGAGCACTGAAGAAGTTTTACTTAAAAATGAAATGTATCTATTCAGCAATTTATCAATTGTAGATAAATGTCATTTGGGTCCTCTTGTGAATATGAACATGTAAATATGTTTAAAATGTATTCTTAAAGCTGTTATTTATTCATTCAAAAGTGTCATTTGAAAAAATATAAATAAAATGTTTTTATTAGCAATCTCATGGTCATTTTTTTATCATTTGTAATTGCCCTACATCATACTTCGATCATGTTCCATCATATATTACAAGACAGGTAATCATTTCATGTAATTCAAACAATTTCAGTGCTGCTTTTCACATTTACTCTTATAACAAGACATGGGCTACTTGTCAAACACAGTGTGTGACTAATGCAGAACCTGCATCTCTATGTAAATGCAACTGGTATCTTAGTGGAAGACACACAAAGGATGCAGTTTCAACTCTGTTACACTGTCAGTAATTACACAGCTCTTGTATTAACCTATTTAATCCCATCAGTCACAATAGTGACCGTAAAAAAAACGTCTCTGGTTATAAGGCTCTAAAAATGTTACTGAATGATGTATCAATGCATTTCTAGCAAATATTGAAACAATAAAGTGTCTCAATGAAATATGTGCAGTGTCACATGTTTAGGTTAAATTGTCACATGACCAGAGATGTTTACTTCCTGGTTGCACCATGAGAAGAGGATGGCTGCATCAAAGCTCCCAAACAAAAGGTTAGTAAAGTAAGTTAACAAAGATAGGACAACGATTTTTGGTACACATCATCTTTAAGGTGTCTAGAATTGATATATGCATTTGCAATTACTCAACTTTGTTCAGTGTGGTCATAGAATGAGTAAACATGTTGACGGCAACAATAGTGACCGGAGGGATAACACAGTGCATCCAGGTGTACACATACTTATACACATACATAGGTCTTGTTCTACCTCACTTTCTACTCTGTTCTTTCTTTTAGTTTGACTTTGAGTCAAGTTCTGGATATGTTTAATCTAGGTGACTGCCCAGACAAAGCATGCAACATTGCAGTTATCCCTCAAAATGAGAAAGATGCTGTCCTCAGTGATTGTGATAGCGATGGGTCAGATATGGACTATGAGGGGGAGACAGGCCATTTGCCAGCCAATCTGTTGAATGCATATGCTGAACCTATGCCATCAGATCATGACAGGAACAACGTTACCAGTAATGATGACCTACCCCTCCTCCACTACCCTCCCTCCCCCACCGTTGATAATGAAGAGCCAACAGCCTCTACTCGCCAGAGGGTCCAGTCAGAAGAGCCAAGGGAAAAGCTGCAGGTGGTCAAAAATAAGGATTGAGTGTTCAAACGATCGAAGAGGCCTGCCACCGCTGTGATTCCAAAACACATAGTATACAGCCCAAATGCTGCAGAATGTGTCAAACAAAGCTGCCCCAACCCAATGTATGTTTTCCTACTAATGTATCCACCCACCTTAAGAGAGATCACCATTGAAATGTCTCTACTCCACCCAGACCAAGGACAAGTAACTGTATCTGAGTATGGATGAACTCCTTACATTCTATGGGATCCTTATCACATCTGGGTACAGCTCTGTTCCAAGAAGACACATGTACTGGTCACTTGACAGTGATGTACACAATGAAAGCATTTCAGATGCAATGAAGAGAAATCGCTTTGATGAAATAATGGCCTCAGTTCATGTGGTTGACAACACAAAGATCACTGACGACTAATTTTTTTTAAGGTTAGGCCCATCTTCTCTGAGCTCAATCAGTCATACAAAGTCATGCCATTTCAGGAATGGCTGTCAGTGAATGAGAGCATGATCCGATACTATGGCCGACATGGATGTAAGCAATCCATTAGAGGTAAACCAATCCGTTTTGGTTGCAAGCTATGGAGCCTTGCCTCATCCAGTGGTTACATGTATCACATGGAGCCATATGGTGGATCCCACACTCTCCTCCCTGAGACTGGGTGGGGTCAGGGACCCAGTGTCGTTCTCGGTCTTGCAGAGCAATCTCAGGTGCCTCAAGGTTGCAAGTTTCTTCATGACAACATCTTCACTTCGCTTGCACTCCTCGATGAAATGACAAAAAGAGGATATAGGCGCTCTGGAACGATGAGGCAAAATCGTCTGTTTGATGTCCCATTCAAGCCACAGAAGGACTTCATGAAGTTACTCTGGGAACCTCTGAGGTTCTGACCCAAGGAGACAAGTTGCTGGTCCTCCATATTTGTCACAGTGGCAACAAACATGGAGGAGAAATACAGTGAGAACTCTGTCAAGAGATGGAACAAGGAGCGACGTGCCTTTGACAAAGTCCCACAACCAAAATGCATCAACCGATACAATGAGCACATTGGTGGTGTTGAACTTCACGACCTACAGGTTTCAAGATACCATATTTCCATCAGGTCTAAGAAGTGGTGGTGGCTCATCTTTGCATGGTCTCTCAACAGTGCACTCGTAAACAGCCATTTCTTTTACAGAGACGTTATGTGAGGGACCATCGACCTTCTCACGGATAGTGGCACAGTCTCTTATGCATAAGTTTGGCACGAAACCACTGAGCCACGGAAGGAGATCTCTACTGCTGCTACTGTTGAAGATTAGGCGAGATATGACAAAGCTTCGCACTGTACAATCATCACAATGCACTGGTTCCACAGATGTTGTCATTGTGACAAATGCACTACCTATGCATGTGAGAAATGCAAAGTGTCACTGCACAATGGGTGCTTCAAGATATACCATGGACAGTAGAAAAGGAGATGAGAGTGAATGAAAAAGCCAATAAAAGAAAAATAGAAAAGTCGATGAAGGGTGAGGAGAAGCAGTACAACGGACTCTAGGAAGACAAGAAAAGTCGACGAAAAAGACAATCAAAATGACTGAAATGTTTTTGGAAAAAAAAGGTCAATTGAAGTATGACAGTAGGTCTGACTGATTGTAGTTCAAAATTGTGATGCACAAACTAATTGTGCACTTGGTTCTGAAGCCTACCTCTATCATATATATATATTATTTTGTTCTGTGTAAGCCTCTACTTGAATGCATATTCCACAGGCTACCTCTATCCTAAATGTTACCTGTATGTGAATGTTGCACTAAAATGTCACAATGACAATGTTACAATGAATATTGCAAGTTCAAATGTTACAATATTAACGTTTCAATACATGTTGCACTAAAGTAACAATGTATGTTACAATAAAGTAACAATGTTGAAATACGTTGATGGTTGTTGTTTTTTTTGTCTTTGCTCTCAGTATTCGTATCGGTGTTGAATAAGGGTTTTTGATATGTAAAATAGTCACACTAGAATGTGATGGGGCATTCTAGTAGCAATGCTGGGGACTGGCAGTGACAGAGTTTTACATGTGTTAATAACTGGGCTGGGTTATAAAGAATTTTCATGACTGCATAGGAGAAATATGTTAATTCAGTATATACACGTCACATTGTCCTTGTGACCGACTATAAAACACACCTTTTCACCTACTTTTCCATGAAAATGTAAACAAATTATGATCGATTATTTCAAAAGGTTACTAATGACACATGATTCGGATATTTTCATGTATGGGAAGAATGTGGGATTACATGGGTTAACAGCATAAATGAGAAGTATAGTAAACTAACAAATGAAAATGGCAGATACTGCTCTTTGCTTTGGTATTACCCTGCAATTTATAACATATCATGCCAAGGAAAAAGTCAGTAACAGCCGTTTAAGGGTCAAAGGTCATGTCAGAGGTCAGGGTCAACATGAATAAAAAAAATGTACTCATAGTAAGGCAACAGATCAGTACATCTTCAATGAATACCCTAGAATTAATTTGGCTGGACAATTTAAAAAAAACTTTGAAGACTTTCTCAGTTCCACTCTATGAGCAGTTACTGCCTTTTTGCTTGGGGGGGCAGTATATACACAGTACATACACACATCCATACACAAAGACCTTACCGATCTCTGAAAGTTCACATCAACATAATGTTGGCCTTCTTCTCTTTGCTTGCAGGCTGCATTGAAATAAAGGGAAAGGGCATAATATTACATGATTACCTACAGTGTATGTTCTGTGTTTGTTGCCTTCAGGGTGCTCTGTATGATGTCAACTGTAACACAGATTGTACTTACCTCCACATTTTCTTATTGCCCAGTAAGTACCAACACTTATTATCCCAACTGCTAACAATGTGACCAGTGCGATTGGGACAGTATTGCAACCAGACTCTGTCAGGAGTAAAATGGAGGATGGGGGTTAGGGAACAGTTCAGTCACTCATTTGGCATTGCCTGTCATATCATTTTCATTAACTTCTTCTCATCTACCATATTTTTTTATCAACTGTATGTTGTATGTGGCCTTGCCCTGTATTCACCTGAAGCCTATATTCTTCCCGTCTAAATGAAATTCAGCTGGTCAAACCCATGCCATGTGCTTTTGTCAATACTGATGAATGACATTGATGAAGGTATTATAAGGTTGGCTACAAGGATAATAGGAAAATAAATACAGAAATCAGCTGGCTGTAATACAGAAGTTAAAAAATATGATAATACGCATGTTGAGGAATTTGTAAAAACAATACTATATGCAGTGTTGACATACCTTTGAGGGCAGAGCGTGAGGACAATTGAGGGCAGAGCGTTTCAATGTTGAGTGGAGTTGGTTTTGAGTCAGCAGGGTTGGAAGCCTCACAGCTGTAGGTGTCAACATTTATTTTGTTTAACTCCAGAGGGAGAGAGAGATTGGCTAGAAGATCAGGGCTGCTGGTCTGGTTGAGTATCTCCTCTCCTCTGTACCAGGACAAGATCACCTCTCTCCCGTTCTTCACAGTGCACACCAATGAACAGCTCATGCTTTCAAATGGACTGTCCACTGAGGGACTGATGTGAGGAGCAGACACTGAGGCTGGGATAGCAGAATGATTTATCAGTGACTCAATGACAAACAGAGATTTAAACTAATGTGTTTACAGTAAAAAACTAAGATGTCATAAATGAGACCTAAACATATATGAAGAAGTGGGCTATTTCTCAGTCAGTTGTAATCACACCTGCATTCAGCAGAGCTAGTTTATCAAATGAATCTCAACGACTCAATGGGAAAGACCATGCCATAATAGTGCCACTAGGTAGGTCATTAAGTCCAGTCGGTAAAGTTACTTTCATTCCCTCTATTCCCGACACATTTACAGCATCAATCAGATCTGAAAGGAAGAAAGAAAACATTGGCTAAGGGCAGTAGCTACATCAATACAAGACATTAACAGGATTAAATCCTGTAGGCGATCCTGGATCCAAGCCAAGCACATGATAGACTAGGATTAATTTATTTATACTTTTACAGTACGCAGTGACCTACTTACTTTTTTGTTTGTATTGTCTTTGCATTATTTATAAAAAATGTGTCCCATTGAGTCGTAGTTATGGCTACTAGGTGTAGCCTAGTTCACACTTCTAACTCTTTAACACTAAATAACACTATTTTTACCTTTATTTAGCTAGTAAGTCATTGAGAACATATTTTCTCTTTAACAATAAATACATGACCAAAAAGCAAAATTATAACAGCATTTCTTTCTGCACTTTCGTAATAATAACCTATTCACATAATTTACACAAGAGTTATGTAACATGATAGTAGCCTACTTTTGTAATTAACTCACAGTTTGGCAAGATAGACTTACCACTTTCGAGCAAGAGTAATATCCAGAGAACAGAGTTTATCATTTTCCATTTCAATAGGGTACTCAGATAAAGTGTAATTCAAAGATACATTGTCTGTCTGTTTGTGGGCGGGTATATTTTGTGGAACGGGGTGGGTTTAATTTGTGGAACGGGGTGGGTATATTTTGTGGAACGGGGTGGGTATAATTTGTGGAACGGGGGGGTGGGTTTATTTTGTGGAACGTTCAAACAACGCATATAAAGTCGTATCGCGGTAAAATTAGATACCCTGTAGGGGGTCAGCTATATATGTAATTACGTTTTTCACTCACGACGTTTATTTCGGGAAAATGTCTCTCTTCATTCTGGTAGGCTCCACCATTTCTCATTCCTTGGTTTAGTTATTATTTATGGTGTTCCGGCATTCGCCGGTGAACTCTGTTGCGTCTCAATAAGGCTATCGCTATGGTTGAAATGTAACTAACGACCGCCAGCCCCAGTATTTTATTAGCTAGGTGTCTTTTACTCAATTGTTACCTATGATACTGTATAAACCAGCCTACTCGTACTACAGAAACGTACATTGCATTTTGCCAAGTTCTCTCTGTTTTAATCCTGTTTCCCAAATATAGCAGATAACTTGTGTCTGTGTAGATGTTGTTGAGTTCAACTTGACTAGTTAAATAAATATTAAATAAATTAGAAAATTAAAAATATGCACTTTGAATCACTACAGCTGCTTTTGAGGAACTTTCCAGTCGTTTGTGCTTTACATTCCGACATTACATTCCGACTTTTGAATGTCGGGGGTACTTTAGTGACACCAAGCAGACAATTGTATCAACATTTCTGGCGCTTGTTGAGTTGGAGGGAGGAGATGTCAAATCTATAGCCTGTGCTGTTGTGGCTTTCCTCGAGAAGAAAAAGAGAATCTCCTGGGGATAGGGACTGACAATGCCTCTGTTATGACGGGGATTAACAATGGGGTCCATAAAGTGCTGAAGGAGGAGTATGGCCTCAAATATCTGCTTCTTATTCGCTGTGTGTGCCACTCTCTGCAGCTTGCTCATTTGTAGTTCGAAACATATGTAGGGTGTTTTTTACTAACTTTTTGTCTCTCCCACGACGTTATTCCTCTCTCCTACAGTGTCCATCACAATTACATGCACATTGGCAATTATGCAAATTAGGTGATGACAACATTTAGCGACTTCTAGCGACTTTTAGGACAGCCAATAGCTACTTTCCTTACTGAGGAGTTGGCAACACTGTTGTCGAGCCATGTTTCATTGGGACACCCTCAGGTCCATTGACTACTGTAGTGGTTTCCATTCACATGCTGGACCTCAGTTCACTTGCCAGTAAAGCCTGGAACATATTCTTGGACACAGGACCGTGAGTTTATTTGGGACAGAGTGTTTTTCTTGTTTATTTTCTTGTGTTGAAGGTGATCCACATTTAAAGAATCTATGAGCTCTCTGTGGTGTCAACCTTGGTACCAGATCAGAACTAATTAGTGTGTATATATCTGCGATTCAAAGGGACTGATAATAATTGTTGGGGTATAACATGTTTTCAACTTGAGTATATAAGCCTAGGCAACCGTACCACCTGACATGATACCAACGCCTTACTAACGTCTGCGTGACACCTGCCTCGCGTGTTGATGAAAGTCATAATGTGCATAGTTTATATTCATTAAATCTCAACCATAAGTGTTAGAAACGTACAGTTTTTCCCGTGCAAGCAGACATTCCGACGCCACCTTGAGCTACAGTGTAGTTATATTATAGTTTTCCCTCAACACCTCATGGCATGGTATGTTATCTCGCTGTATACAGATCTAAATGCTGTTAGCCAATCACAGACTGTGTTCCACATCAGACAACCAATAAGAGTTGTGTCCATGGCTTTCAGAGGAGTTCATAGTTTCTATTTGGAATCCTTGGGATGTCCTGCTGTTAGGGATCCTTGGGATGTCTCTTCAGTCGAATAGAGCAGTTCATAGACTTTCCCAGAGGGTCCGTGCTATTCGGGATCTTTGGGATGTCCACAACGCTATCAAGTATAAATGTATAAAATGGTTAAGTTTAGTGTTAGTTTAGGGTAAGGACGTCCCAAGGAATACGGATTGCAGTGACCGTTCATAGAGTTAGAGACTGGCACGGTATTTGAGAGCTCCGTGGCGACACAGACGTTCATTTAAAAAAATATGTTTTAACTTGCGGCAGAAGCAATTTTCGAGTGTCTGCCCCAGATAGTTTCCTTTTTCGAGACGGTGAAAATAATGACCAAGATGGCCTTGATCCAATTGAGGAGTAAGTAGGCTGTATTTAAGTTGTTTAAGTTGTGATATCGAAGACCTAAAATCATGCCTGACAAAATCACAACGGTATCCTATTATACAGCAATGTTACTATGTGCTAGTAGTATTTATCTAAATGATCAATTAAATTGTAAATGTGGATGGGTACGCTATTTCATTCAATGATTACGTTATTGTACAAGGTAGATAAGGAAGTAGTCTATAGTCTGCAATAATAATGTAATTGAATGTGTTATTGTATCATTTATTTAATTGATTAATACAGTTGTAAATGGGGATGGGTAGGCTACGTCATTCAGTGAATACTGAATATATTGCTACTGTATCTCTGGGAGTATGTTAAGGATGGGTTTTCAGCTGTTGAACTATGGCAATGACAAACTAATTTCTAAATCTCTTTCTTTAGTCAAGATGTGATGAGCCAGAGCAACCAATCAGCTTCACTGCAGCTGCTCAACCCACCACCCTCACTGTTCTCCCTCCACAAGTAACCACATCCTCTTCTCCTGTTCAACTACTTTGCCACCACACCAAAAATGACTGTACATATACCCCTGTGCCATCTCAGTGGAAGATGATCCATCCAAGGCCTCAGCTGAATGCCTTTAATGTGAGAAATGTAATCAAGATTCCATTGTGTGTGTGTGTGTGTGTGTGTGTGTGTGTGTGTGTGTGTGTAGTTCCAAGTAAAGACTTGAGAAGAGGGCAAAGGAGATAGTGAGAGCATACAGTATGAAAATAAAGACCCCTTGGGATCTAAAATAAGTTGTGGGGTGCCTCTTGTCTCCTTTAATGTCTGTTTGAGGATACTACAGTCACCCCTGGTGGATGTTCTTGGAACACTGCGGTTTAAGTCTGAGCAGAGGTTGACGAAAACCTTCAAAGGTGGTGGTGCTATGTTGCATGTTATCTTGAGTACCAGGCAGATGTTTGAGTACAGAATGAAATGGTGTAAACTTAACAGGCTAACCTCGTTGAGGACACTCTTTGAGAAAGGAGTTCCAACAGGGTTCTTTGGCTGTCACCAAAAGATAACTTGTTGGTTCCATGTAGAACCCTCTGTGGAATGGAGCCCAAAAGGGTTCCACCCTGACACAGAAGGGGTTCTACCTGGAACCAAAAAGGGGTCTCCTATGGGGACAGCGGAAGAATCCTGTTAGTTTGTAGATAGCACCTTTTTATCTGAGTCTAGGCCTATATTTCAGTCGTGGTTCCATGGATATCCGTGAAAAATAACCTTAATTGGTAGTGAGTTAATCATAAATACTATGCAACCTTCCCACTTAGCACACATTTGCAAGCAGGCAAAGTAACCTATGTGTGCTGAGGCATGTGTGATCACTCAACATTGACAGGACCAACATAAAAGACATGCTTGGGACTCCTGAGTGGCGCAGCGGTCTAAGGCACTACATCCCAGTGCTAGAGGCATCACTACAGACCCTAGTTGGTTTCCAGGCTGTATCACAACCGGCTGGGTGACCGGGTGTCCCATAGGGCGGCACACAATTGGCCCAGTGTCATCTAGGTTAGGGTTTGGCCGGGGTAGGTCGTCATTGTAAACAAGAATTTGTTCTTAACTGACGTGCGTAGTTAAATAAAGGTTCAATAATTGTTTTAATAAAAAAACATGCAAACAAAAGATGACGTGTCTATCTTGCACCGTTATGCAATTATTAGGAGACGAGATACGTTGCTACATTGAGCCCCCCCCCCATTTGTTTTGTACAATGCTGCTACTCGCTGTTTATTATCTATATCTATGCATAGTCACTTCACCCCTATCTACATGTACAAATGACCTCAACTAACCTGTACCCCTGCACAATGACTCGGTACCGGTACCCCCTGTATATAGCATCGTTATTGTTATGTTAGTTTACATTTTTTTATTTTTACTTTATTTTGTAAATATTCTCTTTATCTTCTTGAACTGCACTGTTGGTTAAGGGCTTGTAAGTACGCATTTTACGGAAAAGTCTACACTTGTTGTATTCGGCGCATGTGACAAAGTTTGATTTGAAATAGATAATCCTGGCTACCAATGTTCAAGTATTAATGTATTGAGGCAAGCAGATCAGAGATGTCAAGGTGGTCCTCAAGCATATGCCATGTGTATGTAACACACATATGTATGGTCATATTTTTTGTTTAGTATATTTTGCCTCCTAGGTATTTGCATTTAACGTATGTATATAATTACTGCCGCTAGGCGAGCTGTGACATCAATTATTATTTTTTTTAAGCGTTAAAACAGATATATATTAACAGTAACATGCAAAACAACAGCCAGAGGTATTCCACAAAGAAATGTTAAAAAAATCAAAACTAATCCACATTATATCAATTCAAATACAGACATGTAGTGAATACATTTTTTAAAACATTTAGTTTTGTATACGTTTTAATGACTTTAAAACATTAAGAAAAGGGCCTTTTTCTTCATACATTTTTATTTGTGTATGACATTTTTTTTCCTAATAAAATAAAGAGATTTATGACATACTCACGTTCAATTGTGGAATCAGTGTAGTAAAATAATATGTCAAACATAGACATTCCAATGGTTGTATGCATTTTGAGGCCAAGATATAGTTTTACATCAGTCCAGAACACCTCACTATGTAAACAATGACAGAATAAGTGTTCAATAGATTCAGTTTCTAGTTCACAAAAACTGCATTCACTGGTAACATCAGGTATATATTTAGAAATCATGCTATTACACAAGGTAGAATCTATGGATAATCTTAAAGGAGATCACCTTTACTTTATTGGTCACCATAAATATGTGTGTAGTGAGCCAAGCACGGCGCCAGTTTACATCAAACGATGAAGCCCAACAAAATATCGCAGAGGGAATAGACTTCCTGTAGAAAATATCCCTTAATAAACGATTGTTGAATTTCGTATCTAGTAGACCTATGCCACTCACCTGGATATCGCTTACAATCTGAGATATTCCAAAATATGCATTATTCTGAAGTAAAGTTTTCATCCCACTAGGTATATTCCTTGCTTGAAACCTCAAAGTATCTTTCCATAAATTCTCTCCGCGTAAATAGATTCCCACTAATATTAACTAATTGGCTGACAAGGGCAATGATTTTCGAGAACCATTTATGGTAAAATAACATCTTGTTTCTATATAATATCGACCCATTGTTCCATATAAAACATTTATGAGGTGAAAAGTTGTGTTTTATACAACAAAGCCCAGCACATTAAAGCCTGCTTGTGAAAAGCCACCAGTTTCACAGGAAGTGAAATGGACGTTGTAGTAAAAAATTAACTTCTTGCTCCTACTTGAGACGTCTGCGTCTCAAGTAGGCACCTGGAAATGCAAATGCACTACGCTAAATGCTAAATGTACTCGTTAAAACTCAAACGTTCATTAACATATACATGTAGGGTATTGAATTAAAGCTACACTCGTTGTGAATCTAGCCAACAAGTCCGATTATTAAAATGCTTTTCGGCGAAAGCATGAGAAGCTATTATCTGATAGCATGCAACACCCCAAAATGCCTGAAGGAGACGTAAACAAAATAATTAGCGTAGCCGGCGCTACACAAAAACGCAGAAATAAAATATAAAACATTCATTACCTTTGATGATATTCTTTGTTGGCACTCCTATATGTCCCATAAACATCACAAATTGGTCTTTTTCACGATTAAATCCGTCCATGAATGCCCAAAATATCAATTTTTTTGGCCTGTCTGCATCACGAAAAAAGCTCTCTTCCAACACGCAACGTCATGTTTAAAAATTATATAAGTTGCCTATATTCTTTGACAAAACACTTCAACCTACTTTTATAACCCAACTTTAGGTATTTGTAAACGTTAATAAGCGATCAAATTGATCACTGGGCGATCTGTATTCAATAGCAGCTACAAAAGAAAACAGTGTCCATTTTTCAATCTTCCAAAATCGATTGAGGTAGGCTGGATGGAATCACGGATCTATTGATAATGTCTCAATGGATTTTTGTCAATGAAAATGAAAGTCTCCATATTAAATTTGGTTTCCTTTAAATAATCCATGAAAGGGGCGCATGGATACTTTTTTCAGATTTCAGTGACCAGTTTTTCTTGCGCTTTTCGATGAAACACACGGTCTGTTATAGTCACAGCCGTGATTTAACCAGTTTTAGAAACTTCAGAGTGTTTTCTATCCACACATACTAATCATATGCATATACTATATTCCTGGCATGAGTAGCAGGACGCTGAAAAGTTGCGCGATTTTTAACAGAATGTTCGAAAAAGGAGGGGGTAGGATAAAGAGGTTTTAAGCCCTTCGAACTTCTGAAACAAAATGAGGTATAATATTCCAGCAACTATGAGGATTTTTTATGTACCTTTTAATCCAGTTGACCTTTGATATCTGATTGAAGAGAGTGAAGTCTAAGACATTTAGACCGCCATCACAAAGTTGACATTACATTAAAAAAATCTACCTTTTACATCGTACATTAGTAAATGATGCTATTAGTAACTGATGTTGTCGGTTTGGCGTCAAATAAGCAACTCTTTATATGTTATTTGCCGAATCTCAGTTTGCCATGTAAGGTTTTATGCTAGCTAAAGTTCCGTCTTTGAAGTTGGTAGCGAACTTAAAAATGCATCTTCTTTAGGAGTGCTATTTATATCCCGTCGACAACTAATCATTCATCCATACTGTGTGTCCCATGATTACAGGTAATTTATGACAAATGTATAAAGTATATGTTTTATAAATTTATGAGCACCAGCTAGCAGCATGTTAGCCTGGTTTTGTTAGCTTAGGAAAATATGTGGTACATTTTAGGTATATTGTATTTCTTCGCCACAAGAGTGTAGCGGTGAGTAATTTCTCAGGTTAATATGATATATTTTGAATAATAAAATGGATGATAGTTTAGTCTGATGTTGTGAATATGAGATTACACATGGAAAGAATATTTATTTTTATTATAGTAAATTAGGAATTATTAGAAATGGCTAAATCTACTATACGATCATAATGACTTTGAGACATTTCAATTGTTCTTTTGTTAGAGCAGATCTGTGGAGAATTGCTGTGGGAGTGCTATTTATATCCCGTCGACTACTCATCATTCATCCATACTGTGTGTGTCCCATGATTGCAGCTTTGGAAATAAATAAACTATACATCCATTACTCCTTCCTTTGTTGACTCACTGACTTCAGGGACGGAACCAGGAAGGTCACAGTAGCATTGTTTTGCATAGGCATCCAGTAATTTAGAGTTCTCTTGAAATTGACACTGATAGTACAGTGAGTTTTATATATAATGTGAATGTGTAAGATATATGGCGACTCCACGTTTGGATGAATGGACCAACGGGAGTGCTATGGGCAAGTCCCTTGATGGGTAACAGGAATGGTGGAAGGACAATCTGAAGGTAATTATCTTTTCACACAACACAGCAGTGTCCAGGCATCCAGAGTATTCACTCTATCGCCTGCTATATGGAGGGGAGCCACAGAAGTTAACTGACGTAAACAATGCAATTGTATATAACATTATTGCATATACTGTAATATATATATTTTTGATTGACTTAGTGTTTTTCTTTTGCTGTTTTTGTATAATGTACTTTGTCACTGACACTCCACCTGATGTGGAAGTTGTCGAGCTAGATCAGAAGCCTTCGAAGACCACCTTCATTGTTTACGAAGGATGTGGAGGATTTTGACTAGGTAAAAATTAGTGTCTGCTGTCAATTTATTTTTTGGCCTTCCAAGAGATATATAAGAGATGTATTTGTAATAATATGAAATATAATTGCATTTCTCTATTATCAATTTATATTATCAATTGCTTCTGGTTTATTTATTGCCTACCTCCCTACTCTTCTACATTTGCACACCCAGTACATAGATTTTTTTTATTGTGTTATTGACTGTACGTTTGTTTATGTGTAACTCTGTTGTTGTTTTTGTCGCACTGCTATGCTTTATCTTGGCCAGGTCGCAGTTGTAAATGAGAACTTGTTCTCAACTGGCCTACCTGGTTAAATAAAGGTGAAATTAAAAATAAATACAAAAAAAGGTGAGACAACAAGGAGAGCGTGCTTCGATGTGCTTCGACATCTGGGTGAATGACTTGGCTTGGAAGAAGGATAAAAGGAAGGCGAGACCCAGGAAAGCTGGGTGCTCTTTCAGTCCTAGCTGGGATCAACATCCATTAAGGTGAATATAAAAATCTCTGTGGATAACTATTTGCATTTGCTGCCTCGTGGTGGGCGGCGTCACCATGCTGTCAGCAGTACCAACACTGGCCCAAGGGTTTCTCCAAATAGTCAATCTCAAGACTGGGTCACATTAAGTAACCGCCACTACCAGGTAGGTACTGTTAAGGTGTATGACTCCAGTGGTCATGACACCACACTGGAGTTTCTCTCACAACTCATCTCTCTATCTTTTCCAGGGACCATCCCTTACCTCCCTCATCAACCTCACTGACATCAAAAATTAGACGGGCATCCTTTATTTTCTGTCTGCCATTAACATTATTGCATGTCTAAACAAACATTTACATACCTGATAATCATTTAACCTGTGTGTTTATGTCTGTTCCCTTTACTCTGCTCCTGTTCTTCAGGAACCTAGGGGTTCTGCCTAACACCCAGACATGGATCCACCTGATGTTCTCCATTATCAACCACCCCCCAACTTTTCATTACATCATCTACTGTTATTGTCAAATTGTCATTATCTGCTAAGAAAGAGCAATACAATTATCATACTGGGCACATAATGTGAGCTGCACAGATTAGCTAAAACACTAGCACTGCAAACACTCAGAACAAAGAGGGCAGCAGCGCCTGGACTTTGCACATTCCCTCTTCGGGTCCACTACCTGTTGAAATCCCTTGACGGTATTTGTTAGTTCAAACTTATTAATTGTATCATAAGATATATATATATATATATATTTCAACCACAAGGGTGTACTAATGAGCTATGATTTGTTGTTATCATAATTGAGGACTAAACTTATTTCAGTGTAGATAAGGGAATGCCTGTTTAAAATGAAAACATGCCCCCCAGATGAACTGTGCTGCCGGTCGTCATGGTAATACAATGAAAGTTTAGATGCCAATCACCATATAAGATCAAAGATG
Organism: Oncorhynchus clarkii lewisi; assembly: GCF_045791955.1. Classification (NCBI taxonomy): domain Eukaryota; kingdom Metazoa; phylum Chordata; class Actinopteri; order Salmoniformes; family Salmonidae; genus Oncorhynchus; species Oncorhynchus clarkii. The sequence goes on along the minus strand of NW_027258630.1, from coordinate 6,551 downwards.
AAAAAGCCTGGAAGGAGGAGAGATGCCTAGAAACGATTCGGTTGACCGTTTTATGTGTGGATTAATTGTCGGAGTAGAGGTCCTTGTGCATTTCAGGTAAAATAACAACTCAATGGTCGATGCATACTGATTCTAACTGTTTGGTATTTTGCATTAGGCATAGCTCTACATTGCAGAGCATTTAATTAACTAGCCACATTTTCCTGGGATGTTTAGGCTGTGCAAGACCATCGTTAGGCTAGTAGACTGCGGAAATAGTCATGGAGTTTATCATTGTTGTAGCCTAGATCGCTTTATAGAACCTTTTATAAAAGGCTAAGCAAACAAGTGGTAGCATATGCTTTTTGTACGTCTCTATAACAAGGCCTATATCATCACATACCCCCTCAATGCGTACCCTGCTTTTAACAATAAGACATCTACACAGAAATGTATAGACGGAAGGACTGTATGGTGAAAGTGATTGTGTCTGTAAATCCGGTAAACTGGGAAGTGTCCTGTCCTGCATAACTTCATGAGGATGGACACGAGGACCAGGAGGGGATCTGCAGCTCGCCGCCATGTGCCAGATAAGTCCATGAAGCACACAACATTGTAGTCACCGCACATTCTGACAGTTTTGTCTTTCTTTGGGACTACAACAATCGGAGCGGCCCAGTCGCTCCTCGCTACTTTCGTGATTATGTTATTCTTCTGTAGGCGGTCCAGTTCCTTCTCTACTGCTTCCTTAAGAGCATAGGGAACTGGACGTGGTTTGTGAAAGATAGGCTTGGTTCCTTCTTGCACTCTGACTTTTGCTGTGAAGTCATGTATTTCACCGTAGCCATCTTTGAAAAGTTCTTTGTGCGTCTCCAGCATGTTAGTGAGTGTAGCCTGACTCACTGGTTTGTCATTTCTCAGACTGAAGATTTCTCACCAGTTCAACTTGATCTTTTGTAGCCCAGTTCTTGTGTAATCTTGAGGACGGGACTGAGAAAAGTGTGACTCTTGTGAGCCTTTTTCACCACGTTCTGCATGTCCCAATAGCTCAATATTATCCCTGTGGGCAAGCTCGAGTCCAAGTGCTATATCACAGGCTTTCTTAAAGGTCAGGTCCTTCTCTGACAGAAGCCTTCTGTGATATGCTTCACCTGTGAGACCACATACAAACTTGTCTCGGAGAGCATCATCAAGAAATTGTGCAAACTCACATGTACTTGCCAGCCTTTTCAAAGCAAGGATGTAGTCAGCCACTATTTCCCCTTGACTCTGGTGACATTGGTAAAATCTGAAACGTAACACTGCTGTAATACATTACTGCTTAGTAACAGCATAGTAACTAATATAAACAGATGTAGATCCCAGATACTACAACCCAGATGTTAGTTCGAAATTTTAAATTGACATATTGGCTGGCAACGTTCTTATCCTTTGCTTGCTTGCTAGCCAACTACGGCTAACTCACATTCACGTCAAACAGTGCAGCCAGAATAACAACAGTATCTGCATTTGCATTTGTTTAAGCTGTTTTCTAGTGACATTTATTTGGACCCATCCATACAAATGAGCTAATGATGCGTGATTTCACCTGGCATAGAAAATGTGCTCTCTCATCAGGGCACTGTTGTTCAGAGGAGCTAGCCAACCACACAGCTAACACATCACTTCAAACTGAAGCTGGAAAGACTGAAAAACTAGCTGCACTTTGTTTCGTTTTACCTGTTTTCTATTGATTGCTCTTTGTATATATCCATAAAGTTTATGCGGATTCATGATTTCGACTGGCTGAGAAAAGCTACCTACCCGTCTCTATGACCAGTTCATTATTATGGGACAGTTGTAGATCGATTTAGAATATTGAAACAATGTTGCAAATGTCGGAGAGACAGACAGCAAGGTTTATAAAAAATCTCCAAATGTTATTATCTAAAATTTATTTTAGACTGTCGAGCTCGTATTTTAAAGTGGAGCTCAAATGTATACATTTCCTGGCTGATGAGACAGTGGATTGCACAGTCAGATTGAACAGCGTAAAAAGGCATTTTAACTTCATAGATTTAGCCGGTGGTAATTTATTGAATAGACACTGGCTGGAAAGCGGTTTTAACCAATCAGCATTCAGGATTAGACCCACCCGTTGACCAAACCCGCATTCCAGCTGGTGTCTAATCCACAGTTTTGACTTAAACCTGCTTGAGAAAATGGTTGTCTAGCAATCATCAACAACCAATTTGACAGACCTTGAAGAAATGTGAAAAGAATAATATGCAAATGTTGCACAAACCAGGGGTGAAAAGCTCTTACATGCTGAACAGACAGCACACCTCGCATGCGCGAGCGTTGCAGAATAAATCCATGTTATTAAATTATTGCACCCACACTGCCATACCGCCAATGAGCTAAAATAGAAGTCATTCCTATTTCTGACGGGAGATCGCACTGCAAGTCCTGCCTCTCCCATCTCCTCATTGGTTTATAGAAGCAGGTACCCACGTGCCATCTCCTCATTGGTTATATCCACGTGGGTGATTTAAAGATGAACGTTCTGGTAATAGTATGAAAGTTAAGATGCCAATCATGATATAAGTTCAAAGATGTAAAAGCATGGAAGGAGGAGAGATGAGTAGAAACGATTTGGTTGACAATTTTATGTGTGGATTAAGGCACTATATCTAGCATGCTGGAGGAAGGAAATTGTAATATGGAAATTTATAGCAGCATATAAACTAAAAGGATCTTAATATTATTAACGTTACATCTTTAATGTGTAAGGTACTAAAAGTGTCAGTCATGCACAACATGGTGGAGCGCGTGCGTGCTGCACGTGTGCTGGTGGGTGCTGCTATGGTGACCAGTGAGCTGAGATAAGGCAGGGCTTTACCTAGCAGAGACTTGTAGATGACCTGGAGCCAGTGGGCTTGGCGACGAGTATGAAGCGAGGGCCAGCCAGCGAGAGCGTACAGGTCGCAGTGGTGGGTAGTATATGGGGCTTTGGTGACAAAACAGATGGCACTGTGATAGACTGCATCCAATTTGTTGAGTAAAGTGTTGGAGGCTATTTTGTAAATGACATCGCCGAAGTCGAGGATCAGTAGGATGGTCAGTTTTACAAGGGTAAGTTTGGCAGCATGAGTGAAGGATGCTTTGTTGCGAAATAGGAAGCCGATTCTAGATTTAATTTTGGATTGGAGATGCTTAATGTGTCTGGAAGGAGAGTTTACAGTCTAACCAGACACCTAGGTATTTGTAGTTGTCCACATATTCTAAGTCAGAACCGTCCAGAGTAGTGATGCTGGACCGGCGGTTAGGTGCGGGCAGCGATCGGTTGAAGAGCATACATTTAGTTTTACTTGCGTTTAAGAGCAGTTGGAGGCCACGGAAGGAGAGTTGCATGGCACTGAAGCTCGTCTGGAGGTTAGTTAACACAGTGTCCAAAGAAGGGCCAGAGGTATACAGAATGGTGTCGTCTGCGTAGAGGTGAATCAGAGAATCACCAGCAGCAAGAGAGACATCATTGATGTATACAGAGAAGATAGTCGGCGCGAGAATTGAACCCTGTGGCACCCCCATAGAGACTGCCAGAGGTCCAGACAACAGGCCCTCCGATTTGACACACAACTCTATCAGAGAAGTAGTTGGTGAACCAGGCAAGACAATCATTTGAGAAACCAAGGCTGTTGAGTCTGCCAATAAGAATGTGGTGATTGACAGAGTTGAAAGCCTTGGCCAGGTCGATGAATACGGCTGCACAGTAATGTCTCTTATCGATGGCGGTTATGATATCGTTAGGAACTTGAGCATGGCTGAGGTGCACCCATGACCAGCTCTGAAACCAGAGCTGGTCGTGGCAGTATTGGAAGATTTACATTTTGTTTACTGTCCTGCGGTGTATAATGAAGTCACATTGTAGAGTCTGTCTTTAAGGTACAGTATAGGGAGCTTTTCTGACAGGATTATGGTCTTTCTATAGACTAGGAGAGAGAGAGAGCATGAGCTGTACTCTCTCATCTTCAAACTATTGAGCAGTTTGCATGTGCTCTCATTGGTCAGTTTTTTTTTCAGGGAGGGACTTTTCAGAGCAGTCACTTACACGTCGCATGCAATGTCTGCTTCCCACAACCACAACACGTTTTGTTCTTTAGCTCACAGACCACTAGACAAGTCTGTCATTGTGACACACTTCCCTATTTATGCAGAATTAGTTTCAATAGAAGTCCAACCCCTCAGTTCATACCATGGAAAGAGGTCTGTCTATGATAGGGCATTTCTCTGCCTTCACATCTCAGTCAACCACACAGGTACCACAGCCCCTAGTTTTGTTGCACCTGGACTACTGCCCAGCTTTGTGGTCATGTGCTGCAAAGAGGGACATAGGTAACTTGCAGTTAGATGTACACGGAGGGCAAGTGTCCGTAACATGCATGTCAATCTCTCCAGGCTCAAAGTTGAAGAGAGATTGACTGCGCCACTATTGGTCTTTGTGCAAGTTATTGATGTGTTGAAGGTACCGAACTGTCTCTTCAAGCAGTTGGCACACAGTTTGGACACGTATCAGTACAACACATCACATATAGCCAGAAGTCTCTTCACAGTCTCCAGGTCCAGAACAGAGGCTGGGAAACTCACAGTATTAAGTAGAGCCATGACTACATGGAACACTCTGCCACCCCAGGTAACTCAAGATAGCAATAAAGCCAGATAAAAAAAACAAGATAAAAGAACACCTTAAAACACAAATAGACTGTGAAGAAACACAGCCACTTTCTATATCTTGTATTGTAATTTGCACTGTATTATGCACATGTATTAGACCTAGATATTGTGTGTATGTACTGATATGTAGGCTATGCTTGATGTGTTAAATGTATGTACGGTGTATTTCAGTCCTTGCCTAATAATATTCTGTACTATGTATTATGTCATGTTTAATTTGGACCCCAGGAAGAGTAGCTGATGCTTTTGCAAATAAATACCAATATAATGGTGATCTTGACCAAGCACCCAGGATGTTTCTGCCACCATTAGAGTGGTGCGCGTTAATGATTGCACTTAATCTTTCAGACGATAATATTCAACACTGCCACACTTTCGTCCAACTCAGTGTGGAAAGGCATCTTGTGAATCTTGCATTACGTAACCCTTATTTCTAGTTACTTATATCTACCCTTTTCAGTTTGTCCTCTGACACAGTTTAGCCTTGTCTTTTGTAATGTTCAGCCACCCCCCCCCCCCCCCTAAACACACAACATAAACGGAAACATCATAACGGAAATGATGACTATAACTTCAGCTTGAGTTTATAAAGAACTTATCTGGCTGCCAAAAGACAGAATGTCTGGAAATCCATCCCACTCCCCTATTTTCACGGAGGTCCTCCCTGTTTAGGCCAGATGTGAAATCTACGAGTTTCGCACAGCAGCTTCTTCCACTAAGATTCCACCATGGTTAAGAAACAAATAAAGCACTTAGCATGTCCTCAAAAGATCATACTCTATACACTTTAAAGCTACTTTATTTGGCACTAGGCCTACTCTGAATCCCACATCTAGTTTCAACAGGTTTTTAGTGTTTGTTACCTTGGCCGTGTGGTTGATGTTATCAGTCAAAGATGGTGTATTTCTCCCTGCCCCAATTATCTATAATCTATGTTTCTCTGCAGCCCCACAACTTCCTGTCTAGCTTAGAGACAAAGACCCTCACTACAAGTCTCAGTAAATGGAAATAATCGTCATTCATATTACCCCTCATATCTTTAAATTAGTCTATGAGCATTTAATCCAATTAAGATGCTATTGGTGAGCTTGTCATTATGTATTTCACAGCAACAGGAAGATTGTGTTTGACCCCCATCTCTATGCCCTCCTGTCTGTGCATGGCAACCACACTTTCCAGTTCCGACTAAGCCTGGCAAATCATTATCACCACACAATTCAAGCAATTCAAAATGGTTTTCAATGGCTAAAGCATTTTTTATGATAATGATTGTCTCCACATAGAAACTTGTCATACTCTTAAATGCCTTACGATGGAGCTCTCTATATCTAACTCTCTTTTTCCATCCCACATCTCACTCTCTCACTCACTCACTCACTCACTCACTCACTCACTCACTCACATTATCTTCCGTCTCTATCCTGTGAAAGTGAAAATTTGTGGCCATATAATGTTAAAATGTCAGCATGAAGCTAAAAAGTCTATTCAGTATACATTGTAAAATCGTTATGTAATTTAACAGACACTTTCAATGCTTTAATCGCTGCCAAAAGTGCTTCAAAAAAGTACTGAGTAAAGGGTCTGAATACTTATGTATACTTGAATACTTCTGCCATTCTTTAAAATGGCGCCGGAAGAAATGGCAGCAGTTATACGGGCACCTAACCAATTGTGCTATTATGTGTGTTTTTTTGTACATAATGTTTCTGCCACCGTATCTTACGGCAAAAAAAGAGCTTCTGGATATCAGGACAGCAATCACTCACCACAGATTGGACAAAGATTTTTTTCTTCAACAAGCAGGACGCACAGGATGTACTTCAGACACCCGACAAGACCAAATTCCCCGTCATTGGCAA